>NC_090622.1:329484-341619 GCF_004359215.1 Bremia lactucae | reverse complement strand
ACCCATTGGTTCGATAGCTCTGAACTTTGGCGTAGCTTCTAAATCCACGTCGGTAGGACATTTCGCTCCTACCGCGCTCCTGCATTTACCGACCCCTCAATGGTCGATGCAGAAATCATGCGTCTTGTACGCTGGTTCTTGCCATCAATTTTTGGAAAGCGGTCCTCTTGCTGGGCATCTTTGCATCAGCAGGAACTCTGCATGGCAGCAAACCATCATTTAGCCGCGCTTGCCGCATTTGTAGCATACAACGTCTGCATCGCCCGACTCCTTGGGAGTAGCATCTGACCTCTCCGACGATGGCTTATAAAAAGCTTTCGCCGAGGCACTGTTGTAGGATTGCTCATCAACTAAGGCAATTTGGATTGCCTCTTCTATCGTCGACGGCACCTTTCTGAAAAGGGCCTTCCGCGATGGGTCATGCCGTTGTCCGTTCATAAACCATGAGCACTTCAATGTGCTCCGGATCGGACCTACGGTAATGGACGCCGACAGCGAGCGCATCTCTTGCACATACTCCTGCAGAGATTGCTTCGCCTGTCGCGCTCCAAAGAAGCGCGCCTGAAGCGACACTTCGTTGTTCGACGGCTGGTACTAGGCACGTTTTTTTCTTAAAGATCGCCCATGTAAGGAACGCCTCTCTGTTCACCATAAAAGCTTAGTTAGCACACTCCGAGGCCTTACCGTGCAGGTGCGACATGGTATACGACAAACTTCAGCTGTCGTCCTCGATGAGCAGTGCGACACTGCATTGCTCCACGGCTAACAGCCAGTAGACAATCGTGTGCGCTGCAGTTCCACCGAACTTGGGCGGGTCCATCGGAATGGGCCTCGGCTGATGCGGCCGGGCGAAGAGCATCTCAACAATCATGTTGAGAGCCTCGCTCCGAGTCTGCTCATGCTTCAGCTTATCCAGAGTCTGAGTGATGGGCTCCGCGGCAGCATGGCTCTGTGCCTTGGACGCGGCCCTCCGCTGTCCGAGACCCAATTGCCTTAAACTGTTCCAACTGAGCAACATGCTGCTCAGGAGGACTGCCCTGGAGCCTGGCCAGGGCTTGTTCGCAAAGTCCCTGCGCCATGAGCCCTACCACCTCCCGATGATAATCTGAGAGGTGGAGGAAATGAGCCCAATCAATATTGAGGCTAATCCTTACGTACACTCGCAGAGATGCGGGTCGTGGGAAGGATTTCAAGTTCTATCAAGTGTAGGCGGGCACGTCTTAACGCGGTCGCGCTGTATGTGCTAGGAAGCGGTTAGTCTATCTTCTTTTGTGTGCAGCGAGGAAGTTGTGGTGGGCGCCTTAGCGACCTCACCCAACGCACTAAGAGCTCTTGTAAAGTGTCGTCGCGGGAGCGGTAATCCGGCTCCTCGTGTGCACTCACTAAAATGGAAGAAGTTTTCAGACTAGTTTATTTATAATCGTATAAAATATATATTTTAACCAATCGTAAACGTCATCTCTGTGGATACGCACTGATATGTATTGCCAGCGTATTATTCAAAATGCCTCGTAATTTGGATGAAGCTAGCCGTCATCCCCATTAATGTGAATGCCCTTAGGTGCATCACATTCACAAAGGTGGGTCACAATGTGAACAACACCCAAATACCATCCCCTTGAGTACGCAAAAAGTAATTATTGGGAAAGTGTAACATTAGGCAACTTTAGGCCATTACAATAGCAGCCAAGCTCTTCACCTCCAAACACAGTGAGGTAGTTCGCGGGCGCCCAAGCGACCTCACCCAACGAACTAAGTATATTAGGACAATTTGTTGGAAGTTCAAGGTGACAGGAGTTGAAGACGCGATTAGCGCCAGTTGTTATTTCCCGTGTGCATAGTAAGATGAAGTAGTTAGTGCTTGCAACCAACCAAATTTGTAGTGGTTGGAGCAGAGAGAGTTAGTAGGAAGAGCAGCTCTAGCAGGCAAATAAGTCATGTTAATTCAGAATCTTATCATCCTCTTCCTTAAGAAGCAAAACACAGCCAACAGGTTATGAGCCCAACAGCTAAGACAACGGACACGAAGCCTACACCGGCACCAGCAGGTCACGCAAGGGCCTCGCCGGCCCGCGGTGCTTCGCCGGCGCGCGTTGCCTCGTCCGCACGTGCTGCCGCAACCGTTGAAGACTCGCCAGCTCGCGAAAGGAGCTCGGCAACAGACGACAAGATTCTCGCGGCCCTCGTCGCTCTGACCAACCGCATGGAGAAGATGGAGTCTTCCCAGCGCGATCGTGAAGATCAAGAGAGAATGATGGGTGCTGTAGAGAGCGGGATGTTTTCATCAGCGTTTGGTGCTAACGCGCGGGCAAGACCGATGACCATCGACGCGCTCACGGACTCGCCTGAGCGTAAGCCGGTCGCACGGCCACCGCGCGCACGTGAGCCCGAGATTGAAGAGTCCATGTTTGTGTCTTTCGCGCCGGCACGGGCGCATGCTCCGACTCCCGGCGCGGTACCGCGTCCAGCAGATGGACCAGCACCATCGGGGGAAGCTCCTAATGCAGCAGCATTCTATGCGACACCGAATGCGAGTCAGCGCAAGCTGTCGATTCGGAAATTTGACGGGACTGAACTCTATAAGGGACTAGGCTCTGGGCTCCTCGACTGGGGGCGCACGTTTTTGCGCGCTGTCAACCTGGCTGAGTCCTCGTGCGGTTTCACCTGGAGTGAGGACGTTAAGGTTGACCTGCTTGGACACTACCTCAGCGGAACGGCTGAGCGTTACTACCACAAACAGGTAGACACGTGGTGGAACCAGCATCCGACGCTGGACTATGTTTTGTGCCAGCTACTTGCAACATTCAAGACGTCTATTACGGCTAGCCAGGCGATGAAACTGTTCATGCAAAAGAAAGATTCTAAGCGCACATGGGCAGAGCACTACCTATACATGGTTGCTGTAAGCGACGCACGTGGTGGTGCGGACTCACTCGTCCTAGATAACATCGTGCACCACGCGTCGCCCGAGCTTATGAACGTAATGCGGGCCAAGTATGACCCGACGCGTGTCGACTATCTTCGACATGCAGAAGAGCTGGCGCATTTTGCCCAGTCAATCGAGCTTGAAAGCGGAGCAATTGGACGTGAAGTCGTCGCTGCTCATGTTGAACCAAAGCGTAAGGACACGCGCACCTGCTATGCATGCGGCAAGGTCGGTCACGTGCAAGCTGACTGTCGCTCTAAGGGCAAAATACGAAGTGGAAGGCCGAAAGAGGACAAGGCAGGTGGAGGTATGGTGCTCGCACTGAGCGAAAAGAACAAGAATGAAGGAGCGAAGAAACTAAAGCGTGGCAAAAAGAGCAAGCGTAAGATGGTACTTGCGGTGTGCGAGTCGGATGACTACGATGATAGTGACTGGATTCTCGACAGCGGCGCCAGTCGACATCTCGTGAATGACGAGAAGTTGCTATTCAATTCTGCCACATGCAGCGAAGAGATCGCGATGGCTGATGGAAAGACGTTGAAACTGACGAGAATTGGGAGCGTGCGCCTTAAGGTGGTGGCTCGTGGTATGGAGAGCACAGTGGTGCTTACAGATGTTTACCTGGCGCGGAGATTGTCAAAGAACATCGTTTCGAATGGTAAGCCGGAAAGAAAAAGCTTTGCTCTTGTCTACGATTTGAAGGGGCGTGCACTTGAACGGAGCAGCGACGGCGCTGTCGCGTTTGACGTTGAGATGGGAAGAAACGTTTTATACGTTAAAATATCAGCGAAGAAGTGGCGACAGGACACAAGTGATACTATCATGGCCGTGCTCGAATCAAGTGCGAGAGCAGATGTTACGAGCGATGTGCAAGAAGAAACGCTTTTACATTTCCATCAGCGTTTCGGGCATCTGGCATTCGATACCATTGAGCGCATGGCTCGAGACCCAGCCTCAGGGATAAGGCTGACGAGTTTCGTGCATGGAGTGTAAACAGACGCGAAACTCCCAAAACCAGACGGACAGTGGTTTCAACGCGCCCATTGACAGAGTCGGTGGAGTCATCTGTTCGGATTTGAAAGGTCCAATGACGCCACGGGATAGGCTCGGACACCGTTATTTGGTTCATTTCGTCGATCACAAGTCGAATTACTGCCGGATATTTCTCGCAAGAACAAAGGACGTGGCAGCTAAACAGTTTGAGGCTTTCCTCGTTTTTTTTAAAAGCGTTTCAACTGCCGAATCCACGTGCTAAGGACAGACGGTGGTGGAGAATACGCCAACATAGACCTCTTTTGTAAAAAGACCGGGGTGATAAGGCAAGTGTCGGAAGCTGGAAACCAAGCTTCTAATGGCAAGGCGGAACGGATGCACAGGACGGTGCTTAATTTGGCACGAAGCATGATGTTTGCGTGCGGTCTACCATTTCGCTTTTGGGGAGATGCGGTTCAGTACGCCTCGTATATACTGAATCGCAGCCCTACGCGCGCAAACGCCAAGAGAGCGTCTCCACTTGAGGTGTTGACGGGAAAGGTGCCGGATCTGCGCAAGATCGTTGTTTTTGGCTCCACGTGTAGCGTTTATCGCGACCCAAGCAAAAATTCACTACAGCAGCGCGCACAACTTGCCACGATAGTGGGGATAAGTGAAGAAACCAAGGGCTACAAGGTTTATCTACGCAAGGAGAACAAGGTGATCGTGACTCAGCACGTCAAGAACATCGACACTATGTCTGAAGCACAGAACGCGCAGCTGCAGCAAGCGACGGTGGAGCAGGATAAGGACGTGACGACGCCCGCCCCAAGACAAGCGAAAGCAAGCAACACAAGTGCTGCCAATGTGGGTACACGAAAGAAAAGCACGAAGAAGTGGACGCGGTCCGCTAAATGAACGCGCGGCGCATCGAAGCGCGCGCAGGCGGTAGCACTCCAGGAGGAGTCGAAGTCAAGCGGCGGAGTCGTAAATGCTATTTTTGACAAAGATCCGACCAATTACAGTGAAGCTATGCGAAGTGCGAATCGCGATGGATGGGTCAAGGCTATGGAAGAAGAAGTCAAAACACTTCAGAATAATAAAGTCTGGCAAGTAGTCAAGCGCGCGCCTGGCTTAAACGCCTTGCATACCAAGTGGGTATTCAAGACCAAGACAGACGCACAGGGCAAGGTCGAGCGACTGAAGGCGCGCCTCGTTGCTTGCGGCAATGAACAGGTCCTAGGAGTCGACTACAGTCTCACGTTCGCCGCCGTGATGGACCTATCAACAGTGAAGGTCATATTAGCGCTTGCGGCCATATAGGAGGGTGCCTGCAAAGCACGGCGACATCCCCAATGCATATGCCAAGGCGGACAAGGAGGAGCATCTACAGATATATCTACATGTGCCACAAGGAATGACGATATCTGCAAAGACCATGCGTGAACAAGACGCGAAAAGTGAAAAGGATTTAGTACTGGAACTACGGAAGAGCCTATATGGGCTTAAGCAGGCCGGTCGACTATGGAGTCAGCTGCTGCACAAGCGCCTCGTCGAGGCAGGTTTTATGCGCTGTGAAAGCGATATGTGTTTCTATTGGAAAAAGGAAGACGAAGATCTCGTGGTTGTGGGCATAATGTGGACGACCTTTTGGCGACGGGAACAAGTGTGGAAGCAGTCGAGCAACTTTTCGAAAGTCTGTCGTCACTATCGATCAAGGATCTGGGACGCGTAAGTAAATTTTTGGGTATGCGGGTTAATTTGGATGATACAGGCAAATATACACTGGACCAAGAGGGGGCGATCGCTGATCTACTTCGGACCAATGGGCTGGCAGAAGCAAATCCGACGCGCGCGCCTATTGGCAACGACTGTTACGACATACCACCGGACGACGTGGAGCTGCTTGGAACTACAAGTGCAGGCACTGGCCCAACGCTCCGCAGTTTACAGTCGCTTGTCGGGAGTTTGCTGTGGATTGCGCGTTGCACACGGCCGGACATCGCGTTCGCTGTGCACAAGGCTACAAGACAGACTCACGCACCGCGAGTGATTGACTGGAAGCTCGCTAAAAGGATTGCTCGGTACCTGAAGGGTACCGCAAGCTTGAAGATAACGATGTCGCCAGGTCAAGAACAATATCAGGGTTTGGAGCTGGAAGCATTTAGCGACGCTGATTTTGCTGGAGACAAGGGCGAAAGGAAGTCGATGACAGGTGGCGTGCTGCGGCTAAACGGTATGGCGGTGAGTTGGGGAGCTCGAAAACAAGGTGGAGTTTCCCTTTCGACGATGGAAGCTGAATTTGTCGCTGCCTCGGAGATGGCGCGTGACCTGCTCGGGCTGCGAGAGCTGCTTAGCGAGATCGGCATGTCACCAGCACTGCCAATGAAGCTCTACGTGGACAATCAAGCGGCTATAAGTCAGATTTCCGGCGAAGCATCGTCGATGAAGGGCAAACACATCGACGTACGGTTCAAGTTTTTGTGCGATTTCTCGCGCCGCGGTGTGATCGCTGCGCACTATTTGAGGTCTGAAGTGATGCTTGCGGACCTGATGACGAAGACCCACGATGCGGCGAAACTTACAAGGCTTCGTGATCTGATGCGCATCGAGTAGACGGACTAAAAAGTATGAGGACTTTCAAGGGAAGTCAAGGACGTTGAAGGAAGAGAAGGGAGGTAAGGAAACAAACGAAAGGCGCACTCGAGGAGGAGTGTTGGAAGTTCAAGGTGACAGGAGTTGAAGATGCGATTAGCGCCAGTTGTTATTTCCCGTGTGCATAGTAAGATGAAGTAGTTAGTGCTTGCAACCAACCAAATTTGTAGTGGTTGGAGCAGAGAGAGTTAGAAGGAAGAGCAGCTCTAGCAGGCAAATAAGTCATGTTAATTCAGAATCTTATCATCCTCTTCCTTAAGAAGCAAAACATTGCCAACACAAGTGTCGTCACGGAAGTGGTAATTCGGCTTCATGTGCGCACTTGTGACTGATTTTTATGTAATCGAATTCAATGTAAAATCTTTTATCCAATTGATGGATGCCACCTCGGTAGATTAGCACCCCTAAATTGCGAGCGTATTATTCTGAAATACCTTGGATTTTGGGTGATGCTAGCCGTCATCCCCTTCCAATGTCAATGCATCACATGCACAAGGGTGTGTAACTATGCGAACCACACCCGAGTGGCAGGTCGAAGGACTTCACATTAAGTAATTGACCTAGCCCGTTACAAGTTAATAAAACGGAAGTAGGCGGTATGTTTGTGAAATAGGATGAAAATGGGGGGCAGATTTCAGAAATTGTTCAACACATTTACTATCAGTGGCGACTCATACACTTCTGACTTAAAGCTGATGGAGTTTCTAAGGAGGGGGGTTCAGTCTCCGTAACCGTATCCGCATCCGTCGATTTGTATCCCTCGCTAGAAGGCGAATCCGACTTATCGATAGGAGAATCCGGTTGGCTGTATGAGAAAGTTTTCGAGGTGGAGGCATCTCCACCACTGACAGGGCCTGAGAGTGGGACGCAATTTTTGTACACCTGCCATATGGTCTTGCCGTCACGACGCTGAAAGGCAAGCCAGTAGAAGCGGAACATACAACCGGAGGACGAGCAGGACGAGTAATCTATAGGCTTGAATACCGAGATAGTTTCCTGAGTGCCATCACCGTACGCACTTTGACAGTCGTCATTCGTCAGCACCAACTTATCGTCTAGCCAAATTTCACACGGCCCGGCGTGCACAATACCACGTGAAAACGTCGCATTGTCCATCGTCGGGGGTGTTTCCGGAGCTGCATTCGGATCAGTCTTTCCACAGTCAGCCCCATAGAGAGAAGCATCTCCGTCAATCATCGTTCGTATGTCATTGACGCCCTTTGAAACTTTTAGCGTCTTGTAAATCTCGACAAGTCCCTCGTCCCCTTTGGCCGCATCCCAGTCACCTTTCCACTGAGGTTGAATTTCGACAATCCATTCTGAAGGAGAACCAGAGCCTTTTTTAAACTTGGCTAGGGGAATTTTCATGAATCCGTGAGCCTGCACCGGCCCAATGGTGATAGCTGCCGTTGCGACGGCAGTGAGTAAAAATGTCATCCAACCGATAGGTAATTTAATGCTGTGGTAAATTGCTAGTAGTAGCAAGTCGCTCTTGTTGCAAAATATGGAATGACTTAATTGTAAAGCGAGTCGTGTAGAAGCGCACGGTCGTTCAATCGATAGATGTGTTAACGGATGGTCAAGTTAACCTTTCATTTGCTATGACAAAATACTGATTGAAACTATAATACTGCCAAGAGCAATTGGTTTTAATGACAACAGATGTGTCTTCCGCTGTTTATGTATTGAGAGAGCAGGCATCCGCCCCGCGCCTTCAGTGTTTCACATTTAATCTATACATCGCGGCAGCAAATCTTTGGGCGGATAGCCGTTGTATTTATTTAAATTTTACAAGCGCAAAGCTCATTTTTATCGGCTCGTTTACGGTTATACAGCCCCCTATGCATTTGAAAAACAATTGCTGAATCAACAAAAACTTCGACGACATCATTTTGTGAGATGAAAGAAATGAATTTCATAGTTCTCACTCGATCAATATATTTTTTGCCGTGAACTACTGAAATGTCAAGTCTTTGTTTACGAATTGCCAATTATAAATCTTTTATTAGACACTTCAATTCATGCTAATATTTTGCCTCAAATTACCCATAAAGCTCCGGTTACATCTGCTGTAATACGAACAATATGTGTTTTCCTTCGTGTCATAATTACAACACAGCTATTGCAATACTTAACAAAAAGGCGATGCACATTACAGCGACGTTGTAGCGATTCCTTGAAGTGCTGAGAGCTAGAATGAGTTAAAAGAAACGTGGAAGGTCAACACGTAGCATAAAATCGTGTTTGATGGGCTTAAATAGCATCACTTTGCTTCTTTCGATCGACGCATACAACTCACCATCGCTAAGGATGGCTTATGCAATTAGGTGACGTGAGAACACTTGAGTTTATTTCTGCCTTTAGAAGCTGGACAGACATCGAGGATGAACCATTTATGGTTTTGCCCCTTTAATTAAAATAGCAGGCAAGCGATGAAAGGCGTTACTGAATCTTTATTTTCAGTGTTGATTTGTTAATCAAGAGATGCAGAAGGCCCTTTGACAGCCATAAAGTACATATTGTACAAATCATAAAAGCTGAGATGTGCTCTGGATTATGCTCCAGCATGTGATTTGTGGGCACGTAACACGCAACAATTGAAAATTCACAAATTCACAATCAACCGATCGTCGCGTCGAAAGCCCTCCAAAACCACTGGTACTACACTAATACGTGGATAGACAGCAAAACTTGAGTATTTTATGCTGTCCGGTGCGCAACGTAGGTATTACCGTTGGACACGATTCTATCCAAAAATAGCACTATCAACGCTTTACATGCAGCTCTGATAGTTTCTCTGCGTTACGTTATGCAAATATGAGGAGATCTCCTGACAAAATAGATTTGCTAAGATGCCCGACAATTGCTCGAAAAATGCGACCTGTTTTGATCTCGTGTAACGTAACAATTTAGTCGAGCGAGAGTCTAAACCACACTGCTAATTAGTGACTGGCAGCGCGCGTTTCTATATGGAACTGTAAAAGGACAGCTTGTGGGATATCACTTCGGGCGCAATTATTCACGTGGACGGACATCGTCAAGAAAGCTTTGCTTTGTTCGGTCGCGGGCCTATCTATCAAGCGAGAAGGCTTCTCGCTTTCACATATCGAAGCACACACAATAATTCGCGAAAGACGACGCTTCGCCGTGCATAGCTAGGTTCTCCATAAATCTAGTCAAGACCGCGAAATCAATTTATAAGACCTTCGTTTCGAAGTTGCAGGGGGCGAGACTTGAGGCCCGGCACATTCGGACTGATCTGTTCATCTGGCGGCCGCGGCATCTGGGAACGTAAGTCTCGAATTTAAAAGCTTTTACATTCACGCGTTCTATGCTAAAATCGCGATACCACAGATAAGGCACCGGCTCTTGTTAAATTCACATGGCAAGTCAAGGATATGACCGAGTCGCTCAAGTGACAGACAAAAAAGCTTATCAGGGCACAGCAACGACCGCAGCTCCTCGCGGCGCGAAGCACGAGTCTGGACGAGCAGCAGAAACACAAAAGTCGGCGACTGATGAAAATTATAGCTTTCGTAGCAACTTTTGTGTCGCAGAGGGCACTGCCAGCAGCGTAGAAATGGCGTCGCAATCGACGACGCAGATGCAACGTAGCGCAATTGAAGCAGCTGGTACACATCGACCGAAATGTCAATGGACAAGTCGCCACAAACACCCATCAATAGCGTCAGACGACAGCACCTTTAGTAAGGCTTCATTGAGTTTTATCTTAGACGACGAGGCAGCTACGGCGGTAGCCGCTGGTAAGCACCTCGACATTGTGTCACTGCATCGATTGGCGGCTCAGCATTCGTATGTATCTCTCAAAAGGCGACTGCATCATCCCATTCCGAGGGAAATTGGCCACCGCCTCACTTGCCAGAAGTAGAAGCACAGGAGATCTAAGTGAAGAGCTGTTTTCTAAAGATGCTGGAGTGGCACAAAGCAGCACCACTCGTGTCAAACAAGGAGTTGATGGCAAGCGCCGAGCGCGAAGACCTCCTAGCCGCATTTGCAAATATGATGGATGTGATCAATACGTCGTCGATCAAGGACTTTGCGTCCGTCACGGTGTGCGTTCCGATTTGTTGCCTCTAATTAGCGAAATTAGTGAATTTGTACTTTTTTCATTAGGGGGGTAAACGATGCCAGACTCCTGGGTGTAAAAGTCGAGCAAAACATCAGAACCGTTGCTGGAAACATGGTATTTACTGCAACGAAAACGACTGCGAAAGTAGAAATTAATTGTTGTCGTGATTGTATAGGTGGCTCGATCGAATGCAAGATTCCTAGCTGTTTAAACCGTGCCAAGTCGCGAGGATTTTGCTGGTCCCACGGCGGCGGTACCAAGTGCAAAGCCGATAGTTGTGAGAAGATCGCCATTTCCAATGGCCTGTGCTGGGCTCACGGAGGAGGTTAGTCGAATTCGTTGCGTTAAGACAGCTTTGAGACAATGCTTAATGCTGCTTTGCAGGTAAACGATGCATCGTCGAAGGATGTATGCGTCAAGCTTATGAGCGCACTGAAAATCTGTGCAACTCTCACTTTCTAAAGCTGCCGCACGACGAGGAAGAAGTAGGAGACGGCGTGGCGAATACTGAGCTTACACTTGAGCAATACTTAGAGCTGGCCGCACCGTCAGGGAACTAGAGGACAACGGCGCTTTTTAGGTCATGTAGCAGTATGAGAGTGGCGAGGAAGCATTTTTAAAAATAACCTTTTCAACAATTATTAATAAGTCGTAGCTCTTACTAGTCTTGCAACTAGCCAGACTCATATCTTTTTGCAACGTGATACACACGTTGCAAATGTCAGTAAATCAACGCGACACAAATCAAAAGATTTGTAAGGTCAGTCATTCCTATAGCCTCGGTGACAGGCAAATCCTATAAAGCAGTGGATATTCTTAAGTAGCTGGAATGTCATTGCTGGATTTGAATTTAGTGGACATAAAATAGCCCCTTGGTTTTGAGAGGGTTCTCAGCTGGGTTTTAAGGTGGATCAGCATCTTAATAGGTCACCATTTTTCGAGACAAGTTGATCATAATAAAAATAAAAAAAAATCGCCTCACCTACAATTAGAAAAATGAAAATGTCGAAACAAAGTGGCAGACCAAAAGATGAGTATACCATGTTGACTTCTTAGGCAAAGGAGCGGTAAAACCTCCGTAATGGAATCACTCAGGCTACAATCAGCAATATTTACAAAAGAGTGACCAATTTGAGGCTATGTGTAACGGGGTGTATCGTTACATGAAATTAACAATAAAAGATTGTTAATTAATATTATCCAAAAGGTAGATAATATTTGGAGGAAATTACTACAAATAGTAATTTCCTGAATTCTTATCCATAAATAGGTATAGACCATTATGTCTATTTATTCCGCAGACTAATCAGCTGTAGAAGTAATCAAAGAGAGTTACGAGATAAGATAGATAAGAATTCATTTACATGTTTAGTATTAGTTTATAGTTAAGACAACATTTACAAAGATAGATTAACAAAGACACTTAACTATATTAATACAGTTTTCATTTTACCCTCTTAAGCTAACTTGCCTTAAGAGAAGTCTTCCTCTA
>NC_090622.1:291156-323861 GCF_004359215.1 Bremia lactucae | reverse complement strand
GATCAAGACAGACCATTCCATGTGGTCTGTGACGCCAGCGATTTCGCAATCGGCTGTGCGTTAATGCAATACGATACAGATGGCGCGGAGCGCGTCGTCTGTTACCAATCGCGTCAGCTGCAACCAGCTGAACGCAATTACCCAGTGCATGACAAGGAACTGCTTGCCATGAAATATGCATTGGCTAGATTTAGGGTCTACCTCCTGGGAAATAGACCGTTCATCGTATATACGGACCATGCGTCATTACTCACGGCCGTAAACAGCCCACACCTCTCGCAAAGAATGGCGAGGTGGCTATCCTTTTTCGCGGAGTATAACTTCTCTGTCGAATACAAACCATGACGACTTAATGTCGTCACTGATGCTTTATCACGCCGACCCGATTTCGAGTCAGCTATGCACTCCAACAGTGAAAGTTATCATTTAGTTGCAACATTCATTTCAAGTGTTCCATCATCAATCTTGGTTGATGACATTAAGAAAGCCTTTGCAAAAGATGAAAACCTTCCGCGTTTAGTGTATCATCTAATGAATCCATCCGATAAATCTTTTAAAGATCTACCGGCTTTATATCGATCGTCATCCGATCGATACACAACACGTAACGGCTTATTGTATTACACAGCCGTAGTCGGTGACACTCCACGTATCGTCGTCGCAACTCAGATTGAGTAGCGCTTGTGCATCATGTATGAGTGTCACGATGCTCCAACAAGTGGGCATTGTGGACGTGAGAAACTTATCGCACAGTAAGTTGCGACTTTTACTGGCCCCGTCAGTATCAGCTCGTGCGCAAGTACATTCGTGTTTGCGAGGAATGTCAACCGGTAAAGCCTAGCCCTTCATTTCGTGCACCCCTTCAGCCTCTACCATTTCCGGAAGAATGTTGGCAGTCCGTATCGATGGACTTCGTCATCGCATTTCCCGAACACGATCACAAATACAATGGAATCCTTGTATTTGTTATCAGATTCAGCAAGATGGTACATCTTGTTGCAGTACCTGAGTCGATCACGGCTCCGGGCAGTGCCCGTGGCTTTATCGACCCGGTATTGAAGCTCAACGGTTGACCTTTTGAACTTGTCTTGAAAAGAGAGATTCACGGTGGTGCTTTGGAAAGCCGTGTTCCGAGAGATCGGAACGCGACTGACTATGTCAACTTCTAATCATCCCGAGACAGATGGTCAGGCTGAACGCGTAAATTGCGTCCTCGAAGAGATGATTTGAGGTTACGTCCAACCTTATCCAGATTGAGCGAGTTTTTACCGATGGTCGAATTCACCATCAACAATTCCGTGCATGCGTCTACACCGCATATATTGTTCTTCGTGAATGGCTAACGCTATTGACGCAATTTTACCCCTTTAGAGGGATCCTCTAGTTTAGGGGGGCTGGACTCGCACAAAAAAATATTCTGGCTCATGATCATCACGTGTCGACATTACCAACGACGCGAATGACGTCGATATGGATTGCTTCGATATCGATGATGAGAAAGATCAAATGGCAGTGCGCACAAAGGCACTGAAAATACAAAACAAATGAGTCAGCAGAGGAATTTCTGCTTGGTCGAGAATCAGTAATCCATTTCGTACAGAATTCAATTGTTAACGCAGTGGACCGTCAGAAACGGGACGCAGACAAACATGAGAGAGCAAATGCTCTTTCATTTGAAATAATGACTTTGTGCTACTCTCTACGGTAAACTAATCGAAGCGTGTAGTCACTAACGTGGGTAGCAGTAAAAGTACAAACCAAGTTCATTGGGCCATTACGTGTACTGCATCGCAGAGGCAATGCGTGCAGAATAGATTTGCCACGTAGAATGCGCACGCATCCTATGTTGTACGTTGGTCGGCTCCCTCAGTACCATGAGTACGCGGTTTCTTCCGAGGACGGATCTGACCACTTTTTAAAGAATCGTAAAGAGATTCTTGTGGTCACGAAGCAGATTCTTATGTTGAATTTTGGAGATTATATTGCCGGGTCCAAAGATCCTTGGAGCCGCGATGAGCGATCGACAGCTCATCACGCAGGGCGTGATATTTTCGTTCGTACTCCAACATGAAGTTCGCTTTTCTCGGGCAGTCTTCTAACCTTCGATAAGTGAGTCGGCACTATCTGTTCCAACAAGTGGCACTTACCGCGCTCGTGATCAAGACCCTCCTTCAATACATGAAGGCAGTGGTCGAGTTTATCGATTTTCAACTGCAGGCCCGACAAGCAGGTCGAATCTAAATTCTATTCATCCACCACAACCATTAGTGGATTCCCACGGTGGTCAACATTTCCTTATGAAACGTAATTTAAACCACCCTGATGAGAAGGGGCAGCGAACGAGTTATCTCGTTCGCTGCCGCAGTTATCTACCTTCACATGACAGCTCGGAGCCTCGTCCCCAGCTGGTTGTTGACGTTGAGGGCCTCGTCCGTCAGTATGACGAGACCCGTCCGATGAATTAGAAGGTCCATCAGAAACACACGCCCCAGGCGCATGTAAATCTATTGCAAAACGTCAATCGCATCGCGCATCTCGATAGAGATACGAGCTCTTCCCCAGGGCGAAGAAAGGGAATGGGCATCTTCTTTTACTCGCTTCGTGCTATTAACACAACACAGACAGGGATCACTCCACGTAAGGCACGGAAGTCCTGCCTCACGAGACAACCGATGCAATTTGTACCTTACATCGGTTGAAGTTCGTTACTCAAACTTAACGCATATCGCGTTATGTATTTGAAGCCAGGCTTCCCGTCCAATGTCTTTACATTTCGAATGAACCCGCTCCAGGCTTGCATCAGTGAGATTTTATCTCGCTTGTTGTTGCCGCTATACCATCGATGCTTAAGAAAAGCATCGAGTCCTCAACGCGGAAGTTCTTCGCGCTGGGTTAAGGCCATGTAGCTTTGTCGCAATAAACAAGGGATATTTATTGTGACGAGTAGTCCCTCCAGACAAGCTATTGATTGGATGTTCGGGCAAAAGCCACGGCTTCTTATCGGAAGCAAGACGATAAATTTTAGTGTCTACGATCCCCTGAGTGGTACCTACTAGAGCAGGAGAACCACAAGAACTTTTATTACGATGGCTTACGCCATCGTCATCACCAAGCTTAGAAATATTTGCAGGTGACGGCACGGGCGACGGTGCTGGCGATGCATCATCGAATATTGCTTTATAAGGTAATATTCTAAAAGCTTATCCAGTAGTAGATACAGACCATTATATCTACTTTCTTCGCGGTCCAGTCGGCGCTGGACGCGCGCAAAGAGAGATACAGATTAGACTTTATTACATGTTTTGTATTAGTTTGTAAAGAAGGTAGTAGTATATAAATATAAACAGAAGAACTTAATTAGATTTATTACAATTTTAAATTAAACCTCTTTAAACTAAGTGTAGGCAAGCACGTCGTAATGCGGCCACGCTTTTCTTCGACAAACACCCTAGCACAGCCAGGAGGCGGTTAAACAAGCTTCTCTTGTGTGCAGTAACGTAGTTGTGGTGGTCGCGTTAGCGACGTCACCCAACGCAATAAGTGCTCTAGTAAAGTGTCGTCACGTGAGCGGTAATCCGGCTCCTCGTTCGCACTTACTACGAAAGAAGTAGTTTTGAGATTTGTGGCCAACCCTTGTGTATGTGATGCACATAGGTGCATTCGCATCAGGAAAAGACGACGCCTTGCGTCATTCGTGCTGACGGCTAGCGTCATCCGCTGCACACAAGAGAAGCTGATTTATCCGCTTCCTCGCTCAGCTAGGGTGTGTGTCTGAGTAGAGCGTGGCCGCATTACGAAGTGCCCGTCTACTTTTGATAGAACTTGAAATCCTTCCCACTACCCGCATCTCTGCGAGTGTACGTAAGGATTAGCCTTAATATTGATTTGGCTCATTTCACCCACCTCTCAGATTATCATCGGGAGGTGGTAGGGCTTATGGCGCAGAGACTTTGCGAACAAGCCCTGGTCAGGCTCCGGGGCAGTCTTCCTGAGCAGCATGTTGCTCAGTTGGAGCAGTTTAAGGCAATTGGGTCTCGGACAGCGGAGGGCCGCGTCCAAGGCTCAGAGCCATGCTGCCGCGGAGCCCGCCGCTCAGACTCTGGATAAGCTGAAGCATGAGCAGGCTCGGAGCGAGGCTCTCAACATGATTATTGAGATGCTCTTCGCCCGGCCGCATCAGCCGAGGCCCATTCGGATGGGCCCGCCCAAATTCGGTGGAACTGCAGCGCACACGATTGTCTACTGGCTGTTAGCCTTGGAGCAATTCAGTGTCGCGCTGCTCATTGAGGACTACAGCTGGATGGTGTCGTTCGCCATGTCGCACCTGCACGGTAAGGCCTCAGAGAGGGCTTACTCGGCGTTTATGGCGTATGTTAAGGCGTTTCCAACACAGGCGATCTTTAAGACAAAGATTCACGCCATGTACCAGCCGCCGAACAACGAAGTGTTACTTCAGGCGCGCTTCTTCGGAGCGCGACAGGCGAAGCGATCTCTGCAACAGTATGTGCAAGAGATGCGCTCGCTGTCGGCGTCCATTACCGTAGGTCCGATTCCGGAGCACATTAAAGTGCTCACTTTAACGAACGGACTACGGCATGGCCCATCGCGACAGGCCCTGTTCAGAAAGGTGCCGTCGACGATGGAAGAGGCAATCCAAATTGCCTTGGTTGAGAAGCAATCGAACAACAGTGCCTCGGCGACAGCTTGGAATAAGCCATCGGCCGAGAGATCAGATGCCATTCCCATGGAGTTGGGCAATGCAGACGTGGTCTGTCTTAAATGCGTCAAGCGCGGCAATATGTTGGCTCGCTGCTATGTCAGGGTCCCTGTTTCGGCGAAGACGCCCAGCAAGAGGACTCCCTGCTTAAAGGGCGTTGGTATAAGCCAGCGTACGAGGCGCATGAGTTCTGCACTCTTCCTCATGAGCTAGTTGTTCGCATCACTACTATGAGGTGACGGCAACGGTGTCGACTCATTGTAGTCGACAATGAGCGATAGATCAACATTCTCACTGTTAAAGTGGGATGAATTCTTAAGCCCTGTTAACGCAACAGCAGCAGCAGCTGTCGGCGTTCCGACTAAGGCATTAGACGCTGCCGGTGTGTTAACGCGGCGCGTGCGCTTAGTGCGAGGTTGAGTGGGCGTCTCCGCAGACGTACCACCAACGTGGTCCCTTTCCA
Source organism: Bremia lactucae (assembly GCF_004359215.1). Lineage (NCBI taxonomy): Eukaryota > Oomycota > Peronosporomycetes > Peronosporales > Peronosporaceae > Bremia > Bremia lactucae. The sequence continues at coordinate 318,681 of NC_090622.1, read as the reverse complement.
GTGGCATCCATGGCGCCGTGTATATGAACACAGTTTGATAGAGTTATTGAGTGAGCTAGTGGCACGTAAAGCTGCTCGCAATTCCTCGCTCCTCTTTGACGCGTTTAAAATGTAAATTCGCTTTAAGGGGGGATGGTGTAACGGGCTAAAGTTGTTCCATGTTACGCAGTCTCCTTTAAGTGCACTTGTTGTACTTGAGGGGATGGTCAACTACTTAAAAAAATTAATTAGGCCCAGCACTCAGGTATAATTCGCTTTTGTGGCCAACCCTTGTGTATGTGATGCACATAGGTGCATTAAAATTAGGAGATATGACGCCTAGCGTCATTCGTGATGACGACTAGCGTCATACGTCACGTGATATATCTCGAAAGATATGCTCGCAATACATATAAGTGTAATCTATAGAGATGAAATTTTAATTGGCAAAAATAGGTTTTTATATTTAATGCGATAAAATATAAATCAGTCATGTGAGCCATACCCGAGTGCTGGGTCTAATTACTTTATTTAAGTAGTTAACCATCCCCATAAGAAAACTAAGTGTACTATACGGGACTATGTAACACTAAAGCAACTTAAGCCCCTTACAGTAAGTGTTTACGAGGGAGTCTTCCTCTGCACGTGTTAGTGCACGTGAATTGACGTGAGGCACCACTCGCACTAAAGCTGTGCGAAGTGAAGTTGTACTGAAGCAGTACAAGTCAGTAGTGTCCCGTTAGATCGAGGCTTTGTGCAAAGGCTTTGGCTTTCATCTTGATGACTTCACGACTCTATCACTGAACGACCCATAGTGCAACAGCTTCCACCACAGCAAGGTGTTGGACAATTTTTTGGCACTTAAAAAAAAAAAAAAAAACACGTCGCAATATGTTTGCTAACTTAGCATATGGGACAGAGGTCGTCACCACATTACTGCCGCAGATTAAGCATAGATCGAATGGTTAGATTTTTTTTGCTTCATCCACGACCACGAAGAAAGTGATTTAGAAAGCTCCGTCAGATCCATAGCCTCAAATTGGTCACTCATTTGTAAATATTGCTGATTGTAGCCTGGGTGATTCCATTATGGAGGTTTACCGCTCCTTTGCCTAAGAAGTCAGCATGGTCTACTCATCTTTTCATTCGACAGATTTCACGTTTCTAATTGTAGGTGAGGCGATTTTTTTTATTTTTATTATGCTGAACTTTTCTCGAAAAATGGTGACCTATTAAGATGCTGATCCACCTTAAAACCAGCTGAGAACCCTCTGAAAAACAAGGGGCTATTTTATATCCACCAAATTCAAATCCAGTAATGACATTCCAGCTACTTCAGAATATCCACTGCTTTATAGGATTTGCCTGTCACCGAGGCTATAGGAATGACTGACCTTACAAATCTTTTGATTTGTGTCGCGTTGATTTACTGACATTTGCAACGTGTGTATCACGTTGCAAAAAGATATGAGTCTGGCTAGTTGCAAGACTAGTAAGAGCTACGACTTATTAATGATTGTTGAAAAGGTTATACTTAAAAATGCTTTTTCGCCACTCTCATTGTGCTACATGACCTAAAAAGCGCCGTTGTCCTCTAGTTCCCTGGCGGTGCGGCCAGCTCTAAGTATTGCTCAAGTGTAAGCTCAGTATTCGCCATGCCGTCTCCTACTTCTTCCTCGTCGTGCGGCAGCTTTAGAAAGTGAGAGTTGCACAGATTTTCAGTGCGCTCATAAGCTTGACGCATACATCCTTCGACGATGCATCGTTTACCTGCAAAGCAGCATTAAGCATTGTCTCAAAGCTGTCTTAACGCAACGAAATCGACTAACCTCCTCCGTGAGCCCAGCACAGGCCATTGGAAATGGCGATCTTCTCACAATTATCGGCTTTGCACTTGGTACCGCCGCCGTGGGACCAGCAAAATCCTCGCGACTTGGCACGGTTTAAACAGCTAGGAATCTTGCATTCGGTCGAGCCACCTATACAATCACGACAACAATTAATTTCTACTTTCGCAGTCGTTTTCGTTGCAGTAAATACCATGTTTCCAGCAACGGTTCTGATGTTTTGCTCGACTTTTACACCCAGGAGTCTGGCATCGTTTACCCCCCTAATGAAAAAAGTACAAATTCACTAATTTCGCTAATTAGAGGCAACACATCGGAACGCACACCGTGACGGACGCAAAGTCCTTGATCGACGACGTATTGATCACATCCATCGTATTTGCAAATGCGGCTAGGAGGTCTTCGCGCTCGGCGCTTGCCATCAACTCCTTGTTTGACACGAGTGGTGCTGCTTTGTGCCACTCCAGCATCTTTGGAAAACACCTCTTCACTTAGATCTCCTGTGCTTCTACTTCTGGCAAGTGAGGCGGTGGCCAATTTCCCTCGTAATGGGATAATGCAGTCGCCTTTTGAGAGATACATACGAATGCTGAGCCGCCAATCGATGCAGTGACACAATGTCGAGGTGCTTACCAGCGGCTACCGCCGTAGCTGCCTCGTCGTCTAAGATAAAACTCAATGAAGCCTTACTAAAGGTGCTGTCGTCTGACGCTATTGATGGGTGTTTGTGGCGACTTGTCCATTGACATTTCGGTCGATGTGTACCAGCTGCTTCAATTGCGCTTCGTTGCATCTGCGTCGTCGATTGCGACGCCATTTCTACGCTGCTGGCAGTGCCCTCTGCGACACAAAAGTTGCTACGAAAGCTATAATTTTCATCAGTCGCCGACTTTTGTGTTTCTGCTGCTCGTCCAGACTCGTGCTTCGCGCCGCGAGGAGCTGCGGTCGTTGCTGTGTCCTGATAAGCTTTTTTGTCTGTCACTTGAGCGACTTGGTCATATCCTTGACTTGCCATGTGAATTTAACAAGAGCCGGTGCCTTATCTGTGGTATCGCGATTTTAGCATAGAACGCGTGAATGTAAAAGCTTTTAAATTCGAGACTTACGTTCCCAGATGCCGCGGCCGCCAGATGAACAGATCAGTCCGAATGTGCCGGGCCTCAAGTCTCGCCCCCTGCAGCTTCGAAACGAAGGTCTTATAAATTGATTTCGCGGTCTTGACTAGATTTATGGAGAACCTAGCTATGCACGGCGAAGCGTCGTCTTTCGCGAATTATTGTGTGTGCTTCGTTATGTGAAAGCGAGAAGCCTTCTCGCTTGATAGATAGGCCCGCGACCGAACCAAGCAAAGCTTTCTTGACGATGTCCGTCCACGTGAATAATTGCGCCCGAAGTGATATCCCACAAGCTGTCCTTTTACAGTTCCATATAGAAACGCGCGCTGCCAGTCACTAATTAGCAGTGTGGTTTAGACTCTCGCTCGACTAAATTGTTACGTTACACGAGATCAAAACAGGTCGCATTTTTCGAGCAATTGTCGGGCATCTTAGCAAATCTATTTTGTCAGGAGATCTCCTCATATTTGCATAACGTAACGCAGAGAAACTATCCGAGCTGCATGTAAAGCGTTGATGGTGCTATTTTTGGATAGAATCGTGTCCAACGGTAATACCTACGTTGCGCACCGGACAGCATAAAATACTCAAGTTTTTCTGTCTATCCACGTATTAGTGTAGTACCAGTGGTTTTGGAGGGCTTTCGACGCGACGATCGGTTGATTGTGAATTTGTGGGTTTTCAATTGTTGCGTGTTACGTGCCCACAAATCACATGCTGGAGCATAATCCAGAGCACATCTCAGCTTTTATGATTTGTACAATATGTACTTTATGGCTGTCAAAGGGCCTTCTGCATCTCTTGATTAACAAATCAACACTGAAAATAAAGATTCAGTAACGCCTTTCATCGCTTGCCTGCTATTTTAATTAAAGGGGCAAAACCATAAATGGTTCATCCTCGATGTCTGTCCAGCTTCTAAAGGCAGAAATAAACTCAAGTGTTCTCACGTCACCTAATTGCATAAGCCATCCTTAGCGATGGTGAGTTGTATGCGTCGATCGAAAGAAGCAAAGTGATGCTGTTTAAGCCCATCAAGCGCGATTTTATGCTACGTGTTGACCTTCCACGTTTCTTTTAATTCATTCTAGCTCTCAGCGCTTCAAGGAATCGCTACAACGTCGCTGTAATGTGCATCGCCTTTTTGTTAAGTATTGCAATAGCTGTGTTGTAATTATGACACGAAGGAAAACACATATTGTTCGTATTACAGCAGATGTAACCGGAGCTTTCTGGGTAATTTGAGGCAAAATATTAGCATGAATTGAAGTGTCTAATAAAAGATTTATAGTTGGCAATTCGTAAACAAAGACTTGACATTTCAGTAGTTCACGGCAAAAAATATATTGATCGAGTGAGAACTATGCTATTCATTTCTTTCATCTCGCAAAATGATGTCGTCGAAGTTTTTGTTGATTCAGCACTTGTTTTTCTAATGCATAGGGGGCTGTATAACCGTAAACGAGCCGATAAAAAATGAGCTTTGCGCTTGTAAAATTTAAACAAATGCAACGGCTATCCGCCCAAAGATTTGCTGCCGCGATGTATAGATTAAATGTGAAACACTGAAGGCGCGGGGCGGATGCCTGCTCTCTCAATACATAAACAGCGGAAGAAACATCTGTTGTCATTAAAACCAATTGCTCTTGGCAGTATTATAGTTTCAATCAGTATTTTGTCATAGCAAATGAAAGGTTAACTTGACCATCCGTTAACACATCTATCGATTGAACGACCGTGCGCTTCTACACGACTCGCTTTACAGTTAAGTCATTCCATATTTTGCAACAAGAGCGACTTGCTACTACTAGCAATTTACCACAGCATTAAATTACCTATCGGTTGGATGACACTTTTACTCACTGCCGTCGCAACGGCAGCTATCACCATTGGGCAGGTGCAGGCTCACGGATTCATGAAAATTCCCCTAGCCAAGTTTAAAAAAGACTCTGGTTCTCCTTCAGAATGGATTGTCGAAATTCAACCTCAGTGGAAAGGTGACTGGGATGCGGCTAAAGGGGACGAGGGACTTGTCGAGATTTACAAGACGCTTAAAGTTTCAAATGGCGTCAGTGACATACGAACGATGATTGACGGAGATGCTAATCTCTTTGGGGCTGACTGTGGAAAGACTGATCCGAATGCAGCTCCGGAAACACCCCCGACGATGGACAATGCGACGTTTTCACGTGGTATTGTGCACGCCGGGCCGTGTGAAATTTGGCTAGACGATAAGTTGGTGCTGACGAATGACGACTGTCAAAGTGCGTACGGTGATGGCACTCAGGAAACTATCTCGGTATTCAAGCCTATAGATTACTCGTCCTGCTCGTCCTCGGGATGTATGTTCCGCTTCTACTGGCTTGCCTTCCAGCGTCGTGACAGCAAGACCATATGGCAGGTGTACAAAAATTGTGTCCCACTGTCAGGCCCTGTCAATGGTGGAGATGCCTCCACCTCGAAAACCTCCTCATACGGCAAACCAGATCCTCCTATCGATAAGTCGGATTTACCTTCTAGCAAGGAATATAAATTGACGGATACGGATATAAAGACGGACACACACCCTTCCTTGGAAATTCCATCACCTTCGAGTCAAAAGTGTACCCGTCGCCGCTAATTTGGATAGCTGTAAATGTGTTGTACAAAGTCCGGCCATTTGAGTAAGTCATCTCTGAAACCAATTTTTATTTGTAACTTGATTTGTTGATTTCTGCTTCATAACGCTTTGAATAAACTCAAGATAAAAGTTTGGGCTATTTTATATGCCCATTCATGGATGTGACTGAGTTGTATCACGAAAGTAGCCTTTTTTGAGACTAATTATAGTGGCGCGTTTCTTAACCTTTTTAACAGAAAACAGTTTCACATCTAAGGTAGTGATGGTTTGATTGGCAAAAAATTCCACCTTCATACATGGAACGCTCGCATGATCAACGTATGGGGATTTGCTTTTGAAAGTTGAGCTTCAGGAATTTTGCCTACCCCGCAACGATAATTGCGCTAATTAAAGCAGCAGCGCGTAGTGAATTGGAGGGGCCGAGGCAACAGCTTACCAATTTTATTGCAATCTCTTAAAAGAAAGTATAGACGGACATTTTAAAAGACTAATGTGTCAGGTACTGATTCGAGAAGCATTCTTTTTGAGGATACGTTGAGAAGAAGCGATGGCAGCAACATCCTGTGCTGACCCATGTACATCTGCAAGGTCAAGCAATTTTGGGAAGTACGAGGTGAAAGTTGTGACAGCAATGGGGGGAACAACGCACGGTCACATTCTACAGCGACTCTTTAGCTGCTCACGCTGAAAACGGACGACACCAGGACAGCAAAGTACGGACATGAATAGTTTTCTTGATACTTTGCGCGTCACTAAGTAGAAAAGGTGCACCAAGATTGTAACCTCCATTCGAACACACCGACACTGCGATCGACCTCAGCACACCGAGTCACAAAGACGATGACGCGTAAAGCGGTGGGCGTATGATGAGCAACGAAAGACCTCCCTTTCAGCACGACTTTGACGAAAAGAGGCAAAAAGTCTGTGGTACCGATTTTTAGAATGGGGACATCGTCGGCGTTCACGGAGAAATTGGACGCTACAAACCAAGCAAAACACAGAGTGAAATAAAATGCTCAATACAAAGGACGGTAGAGGGGCATGATTGAGGCGATGACATAAAGCTGCATTGTTAGGGTAGCTGCTCCACCTTCAGCATACAACACACAAACTTTTGCTTTTGTGTGCCTTTTTAGCCCAATTTAAACGCAAGCTACGAAGATTTGTTTATCTTTATCGGTGATAGAAAATCGTGTGGCTAGATTTGTTTGGTCGTGAAACTGAGGTGCCGTCGCCAAACAGTACAATTTGGCAACAAAGTTGGGTGGGCAATGTAAATGACACCGAAACTTTATTGCCTTCGTCGCACTCAACAACTTAAGCGCAAACAATGCCAACCGCAGAGTATGCTTCTACAATTGACATTGAAAACGAATAGAATGCAATACTATGAAAAAACGACTTTCAATTATTGCTAAATAACAATTTTTAATGTTTGAAAATAATTTTTGGTTCTCCTTGACTTTGCGATCTGCTACTGGCGCAACTTTGTCGGCACTTTGCTTTCTCTCAGCCTCTACACGAAGCGCCTGCCTCTGCAAGCATCACGCTCTCACTTTTGTCGTCCTTTGACGACCATCAAACACAAGATTTGTGCACAAAGTTCGCACTTATTTGCGATTTTGTTGTAACTTGTAACGGCATGTAAATTTAACAAGATGCTTTCAGCTTATACGTGCATGAGCGAGTACAGTAAATGCACATTTTTTTTATTCTCGAAATTTTGGATAGCGTCCATAATGCCATCGTTCAAACTATTGAGTACGTCAATCTGGCAAGTATTCAAGAGATGTTATCATAAATTTCACGTCTAATAATTAATAGCAGCCCACCGCCTGACAAAGCTCTAAGGCCAACGAGCCGCCCACTTTTGCGTGCTCAGGCGTGTCCTTGGTGTCGAGGCAGAGCAGATGAAGTGGCCTCCATGTCGTTATGAGCTCGTTTCCAGAAACCTCGCTAAAACGAAAGCACGACTGGGCTGCCCCACGCAACTGTAAGTCTTCAAGCACAATTTCAAATATGCGGTCGTCAAAGCACAGAACCACGTCCAAACTCTGCAGCTCCTTGACGCTAAGATCCTGCCAACGCTGCGGGCAATCTTTAGTCAGCATGTCCCGCTCTAACATGGAAAGCACGCCATTGCGTTTGAATCTATTGGTAGCAAAGTTATTTTTGCATACAAGGTATAGAAGAAGAAGAGAATTTTACTGACAGATCGGCGTTCTCGGCTTTAAGCTCGCGGTACATTGTCTCATACGGCGTGAAAAACTCGTAAATCCGCGGGTCGTCGCGCGAAGGACCAGGAAAACGGACGCGATTACCAGCACCGAATGAGCAGACGCGTAGTCCAGCAGATCTAAGATGGTCGTGTGCCTCGGTGCTACGATTCACATTGTTGGCACACAACATTGCAAACATGGGGCGTGGCATAGGAATTTAGCGACCTGCTGAAAACTTGCTCTAATTAAAATTAAAAAAACATTAATATAAATTTTTGGAAAAAAGACAAAAAGGGGCCTATTGTTATCCCCCAAAACAGAGGTATATAATCAAAGTATTGCGAGTCTTTTGCAGGCCTTTCGAGCTACTGAAGCTAAGAAGACCTGCATCAAGGTTTCTCAATTTATATTCTAGTCATCAACAAGTTGCTATCATTACGCTACCCTCATAAATACAGACGTAGATAATTCAGGTGTGTAGCGGAGCTACCTCGCTCCTAAAGTCCGAGGAAGACTTTCAGACTCAGAGAGTCGCTTAGTTCTATTGAACTAATGGGCTAACAACTGAGGGAGTCGTACAAGCTATTAAATTTTAAGGAATCCTAGTTCAAGGGATTCAAAGGTTCGTAGAACCAAGATGCAACTAGTGCCCAAGAGGATATACTTAAGAAAGGCTTCTATCTCTTACAGATCAATGCGCAAGCCTTAGGAAGGCACTTAACGCTTTTAGATCGAAAGGGGAACTGAACTTTATTTAATTATTTACTAAAACCTTACCCTAGCTGTAACGGGGCACTATGACTTGTAGTGTTTCGGTACAAGTCCACTTCGCACTGCTTTAGTTGCGAGTGGTGCCCTACGTTATTTCACGTACACTAGTACGTGCAGAGGAAGACTTCTCTTAAGGCAACTAGCTTTGAGAGGGTAAAATGAAATCTGTATTAAATATAATTAAGTGTCTCTTGTTCTATCTTTGAAAATGCTAACTTAATTATAATCTAATACTAAACATGTAAATGAATTCTCTTCTCTATCTTATCTCTATCTTATCTTTAACTCTCTCTTTGATTACTTCTACAGCTGTTTAGTCTGCGGAATAAATAGGTATAAATGGTTTACACCTATTTATGGATAAGAATTCTGAATATTACTTTATAAAGTGATATCCTCCAAATATTATCTACCTTTTAGATAATATATTTATTAACAACCATTAAGTGTTAATTTCATGTAACGATACACCCCTTACATCACCCCTCCCTTAAATGACAATCACTTTGAGTGCCATTAGATGGAGTGGTCGCTATGTGACCACTTAATTTTTAAAACGATGCTGATTGGTCAGATCCATCATTAAAAAATTCCATTGCATGAAGAATCAACTCATGCGGAGTGACGAAATGCTATCTCTTGCGGCAGACGGTACGTCTGCCGTAGTGTCTTCCACTCGCACAACACTAGATGTTGCGAGTGCACGTGGTGATTCACCACGTAAATACGATTCCTCTTTGGGGGTCGACTACGAATGTGAGTCGGATGAAATGGCCGACTCCGAGGAGAATGGAACAGTCGCCTGATATACGTTAGGCGGCTAACTCTGAGCCTTCGAATGAGAGGGCTCATTCTGATAGACGAGTAAACAGTCTATTTGGATCCGATGATGAGGATGATCTCTCATCGCCCGTACGATCTCCCATACGGTCACCTGCACGTGTTTCTGTGCAAGGTGACGACGATGGCGTAAGCCATCGAAAGAAAAGTTCTTGTGGTACCCCTGCTTCAGTAGGTACAACTCAGGGGAGTGAAGACAGTAAAGTGTCTCATCTCGCCCCTGAAAAGAAGCCGTGGCTTTTGCCAGAACGGCTAATCAATAGCTTGTCTGGAGAAACTACTCCTCACAATAAATATCCCTTATTTATTGCGACAAAGCTACATGGCCTTGATCCCAGCGGGAAGAACTTTCGCGCTGAAGAATTTTTTTAAACTCGATGCTTTTCTTAAGCATCGATCGTTTAGTGGCAATAATAAGCGAGATAAAGTATCGCTTATGCAAGCCTGGAGCGCGTTCATTCGCAATGTCAAAGACATTGGACGCGAAGCCTGGCTTCAAAAAAACTTAACGCGAATCGCGTTTAGCTTGAGAAACGAACTCCAACAGGTGCAAAGTATAAATTGCATCGGTTGTCACGTGAGGCTGGGCTTCCATGCCTCACGCGGTGTGATCCCTGTCCGTGTTGTGTAGACAACTCGAAGAGGGCAAAAGGGGATGTGTATTCCCTTTCTTCGCCCTGAAAAAGGGCTCACATCTCTATTGAGAAGCGTGACGCGATTGACTTTTTGCAATCGATTTACATGCGCCAGAAGCGCATGTTTTCCGATGGGCCTTCTGAACTATCGGATGGGTCTCGTCATACTGACGGACGAGGCCCTCAGTGTCAGCAATCAGCTGGAACCACGGCTCACAGCTGTTATGCGAAGGTGGATAACCACGTTAGCGAACAAGATAACTCGTTCGCTACCCCTTCACATTACGGTGGTTCTGGATACGTTCCACAAGGAAACGCTGACCACCGTGGGAATCCACCAAAGGTTGTGGTGGAGGAGGGAATATTAGATTCGAACCGTATGTGGGATATAATGTCGAGTATCGACAAAATCGATCACGTCCTCCATGGTTTCGAGGAGAGCCATGAGCACGAGCGCGGCAAGCGTCGCTCGTTGGAGCAGACGGTGCAGCTCACCATATTGAGCGGTTGGAAGACCGTTCGAAGAGTGCGTACTCCATGTTGGAGTACGAGCGGAAGTATCATGCTGTTCGCGATGAGCTGTCGTCAGCTCATCGTAGTTTTGAGGATATTCGGAACCGACATGAGAAACTTCAGGTTCAACATGAGAACCTGGTCTACAATCACAAGAATCTTTTGGGGATTCTTGGAACGGGTGGTCAAATCCGTCCTTGGAAGAAGCCGCGTACTGATGGTACGGGCGGAGCCGACCAACGTAAAACGTAGGATGCGTTCGCATCCTACGTGGCAATTCTATTGTGTACGCATTGCCTCTTCGATTGAGTACACGGAAAGGCCCAATGAACTTGGGTAATAGTTTACTGCTACCTACATTAGTGACTAAACGCTAAAGGTAGGTTTAGCGTAGAGAGTAGCACTAGATCATTAACTTTAAATGAATGAATATTAGCTCTTCAATGTTTGTCTGCATTCCATTTCTGTCAAGTGAGGCCATCGCACTCACTCGTAGTACATCCACACGCTTGTGGGTGCTCCAAGACTTTCATCAGGTGGCCATCTGATGAACAAGTGGCAGGCATCTTTACGGATCGATGCAGCCAGCTGATCCTTGGCTCGTATTTTTTGAGCCAAGGTAACCTAGGATGACATCAAATCTGTCATCCAAATCTAGTACGATGTAATCATCATCATACTGTAATTCTTTTAAACGTGTAGTGAAATTTCACTACGCGTTTCATTACTGTTATAGATGCGCCTGTCGTTAAACGCACCGTCATCCTCGTTGGAGGGATGTCGCGCTCAATATATTCAAGTCTACGATCCTCTAGCGACTGGCGAAGAATAAAATTATTCAACGCTACACAGTCCACTCGGGCTTTAAGTGACAAATCATTTGTCATTTTTAATTTCAAGGTGATGAGGGATACCTCATCACCAGGTGCGCAGAGACACATAATGATTGTGTGTATGGAGCAACATTAGTCAAGAGATTTGCAAGTTCTCTTGAGGTGACTAGTTCAGTAGGGAGTTGCGCCCCTACTGACCCCGACCGTTTTTTGGCGGTCCGCCTCGCTGTTGCGATTTCGCAACAACGTCGAATCCGCGACCGTTGCCCATTTTGGCATACGGTCCAATTTACGCTTAGTAACTTTCGGTGCTGGGCATGGGGCACTACACTCATGAGCGTAATGTCCTAATTTTTGGCAGCGATGGCATTTCTGTGATCGCTTACTGTTCGGAAAGCGAGGTCTCTCGCTTTCGACGTAAGAAAGGTCCATGGGTTCTGGACCTTCTAATTCGTGTCGTCTTGGAGGACGATATGATGACGAACTAGCTTGAGCCTGTCTCAAGCTAAAGTCCTCCTGTTCTGCAACGGATATTGCTTCTTCAAGCGTATCCAGTTCCAAGCGGAGCAGGTGGATCTTTACGGGACCACACGTAAGACCTTGCATGATTACCCAAATCAACGTGTGTTCATGAGCTGGGTTGTTTGTGATACAACTTGCTAAAAGTCGTATGTGCTGGGCATAAGCGTGAACATCATGCTTGCCTTGCTTGAGTTTCAGAAGCTCTGAACGAGTTCTGAACTCAGCCATAGGCGGTTCAAACGTCTCTTTGAGCCGGGCATTAAAAGCATCTAGCGACCCAAAGACGTATGGGTCGCGCAACTAAAGGCCCAATGCCCAAGTTTCGGCACGACCTGTCAGATTCGATTGAGCGAATCCGACTTGCATTTGCTCGTCGATGATGTGACGTGCCCTTATCGCATCGTCCAAGTCGACAAACCATCTCAAGAGGGAGTCTTCTTCGACTCCCCTATACTAAGAGACGTCAATCTTTAATGTTTCGGGACGAAGCGTTTGCGTCATCCCAGGTACAGGGGTCTGTACCTATTGTAATCTCAACATTTCCGCCTGTTGAGAGCCTTGCTGATTCAGCAAGGCTACTTTTTCCTTCATTTCGTCAAGTTCATGTGGTCCTTGGACGGGCTACAAAGTGCTACCAGGTGTAACGGGGCACTATGACTTGTAATGTTTCAGTACAAGTCCACTTCGCACTGCTTCAGCTGCGAGTGGTGCCCTACATTATTTCACGTACACTAGTACGTGCAGTGGAAGACTTCTCTTAAGGCAACTAGCTTTAAGAGGGTAAAATGAAATCTGTATTAAATATAATTAAGTGTCTCTTCTTCTTTCTTTGTAAATGCTAACTTAATTGAAATCTAATACTAAACATGTATATGAATTCTTGTCTCTATCTTATCTGTAACTCTCTCTTTGATTACTCCTACAGCTGATCAGTCTGCGGAATAAATAGGTATAAATGGTCTATACTTATCTATGGATAAGAATTCTGAATATTTCTATATAAAGTGATATCCTCCAAATGTTATCTACCTTTTAGATAATATATTCATGACTAACCATTAAGTGTTAATTTCATGTAACGATACACCTAATTTTGGCCGTTAGATTTATATCTGGCGGCGACCACAAGTATTACCCAAAATAAATGGGATTTAAGTAATTAACTATTTCAAAATTAGATAAAAGGGTATTTTACCCATAAAGTAAATGTACCACAACAACGGTTCTCCAACCGATGTGTGCCCCATTACATCCTTCCCCATCAGACTGTTGACACCGAGTGACAACATTCGCTTCATATCCTCTTTGAGGTTGCAACCTAAGCAGCTAACCGTTTGATTGTGTTTTCCGTTCCTTTGTCTAATGACAATCAAGCGTGAGTCACAGACTCTGAGCACCTTCCTTGACGATGAGGGAATGGTGGACTATGAAAGTCACTCTCAATCAGAGGAGGAGGAATAGAGCGGCGTTAGCTCACGCCTTCTCCTTCGGACGAACGTCGGCGAGTCCCGAATCCGTTCCCAGAACGTGGCGCCGCTGATGTTATAATTGCATTGAGCAGGACATGGCACCCTGAGTCCAACATTATTACGAATTCGCTCGATGAAGAGCAAGAGCAGATGATCCTCATAGAGGAAGAGCTCGTCGTCGAGCTGCCGAAATAGCGAAAGCTAAGGCTCATAGTGAATATAGATTTACTCCGCTTAGTGCGGACGAGCATCTCAAAGAGATAGCGTGTCATAGCTTGGCCATCTGGTTCTCTGGTGACCCGGCAAGGATGCCGGAGGAGATCGCTGCTCGCGACGCTCTTCATGAGCAATACCTTTCGCCGAAGGTAATGACGCGAAGCCAGTATCTGACGCGCTTACGTGATCAAGCCCGTGGGGCTTCGGTGACCTCCACGAGAAAAATTCCGATCGTTTTGTTTCCAAATGAAACAAGAACTGAAAACGAAGTCTTATTTGAGAAATGGGTTCAACGGGAACGCAAAATCCATAATATCTGGAATATTGGCGAGTCTGCGGATAGAGGTTATGTTCGTTTGGAACGGAAGCTTCGCTTCGACTTTGTAAAGCTTAAGGCCAAAGGCCAGTTACGTTCGGCATTTATGCCACAAAACGAAGAAAGGCCTAGCCAATATTTCAGTGCTTCGGTTGACCGTACAACCAAGGATCGAAGCAGCACTGAGGCATAAATCCACCTAATCCCACGTTGAGTGGTGGGACGCGTCGTTTGACGCGAGTTGACCCTGAGCTTGGCGCTTAAAAACTTCAACGGCGTACGGGCAATCTAGCCGAAGAGGTACCTCGAACTCCCAAGAGTTTTCAGAAGAGGAGTACCCTAGCCACTTCATCAGATACTGGTATTGACTCTCACGACGACGTCGCTTTAAAAGTTTCTTCACATGAAACTGAAGGTTCCCCCGCGCATCAAGCAGTGCGGGAGGGGGCCGAAATTACGGCGGAAGCATTTGATGCTCTACGGCACGAGGTGCAACTTCTTCGTGAGGTCCTTGCTCGGGTTTAAGGCTATTTTAATGCGGTTCGGGACCGTATTTCGACGCTAAAGCGTCAGCAGCCTCGTTTAGAGGGCCAGCTGGACATCCTGGTGAGAATGGAGCAATCTGCGGCACGACCGCCTGTCTCGGCGCAAGAGCCTTCAAGTTCACGTGGGAAGGGTCCCGATATGGCTTAAGCAAGCTAACGTAAGACACTGGGTGTGTACGCAGCTTGCTGGGAAGGTTAAGCGTATAAGCTAGGCCCATCTTGGCCACAACCGTAAATGGTCCAACAAAGCGCGGACGCAATTTGGTCTTGAAGACCGCGGAAACCAAGTTGGTAGGTAGGTTTTTAGCGTTTAGTGAAACTCGGTCTCTGGCCACGGTCTGCTGCTCTTTCATTTCGCCCTTTTTATGACTTGCCAATCAATTGCAGGCTCTCTTGGCGATTTCTCACCTGTTAAAAACAGTACATTTATTATTGCCAAACGAAAAAACGATATCTTATGTGCCCAGGGGCGATCACACCCATTACACTACTCTCATGTAAATAAGTAGGTTTGATATTCCAAAGGGCAAAAGGGCGATCCAAAGACGATTCTAAAGGAGCAATGGTTGATTTTTCGGTGCAGTAAAAATGACCCATACAGTAAAATATTATATATGACGTGTTTATTCGATACAGACGGGGGGGGGGGGAAACTATACCAAAAGGGGTGTGTGACTATGCTGGCTCCCTAAAATTATTGGCCGTATAGCTAATCTATCGCTTAAGGCCAAAAGCTCACTTCCCGTCAGTCAATGCGGCAAAATAAGAGATACTGGACCAGATTGACAAAGCAAACTTGATGTGTATTTTATGATAAAGCGGGTCAGAACGACGTTGATGATGAGAATAATGGCATCCAATCGCTATTTTATTTCGCAGGTCATAGAGCGCCGGCTTTCTCTCGTGCATCTGCTCAACACTGCACGCAGACATTTTTTGTCGTACTAAATCGTTATCATTAAGGACATGAGGAGTGTCTGAAAAAAATGACTTAAGTCTTCAGTATCTGCGATTGTGTGGCATTGCAAAGTAATTCTGTTGCATCGGTGCGTCTTCACGCAAAGTCTTGAGCATAGGAGACGATGCCGACAATCAAATACGAATAAAGGCTGTAGGCTTTCCATGCTGCGAGCACGTGCCGCGGTACAAGCTTGCAATCTGTGATTTGTCACATTAATTGTCATTTTGTTGCATTTAGGCTTTCAGATTTTATATTCTTTCATTCCTGCTTGCGTATAATAACCGCTCCTGTATTAGAATCGGAAGTTGACATATTTCTAGACCGGTGGGCACTAATGTGTGGCCAAATACTCGATGTATTGTTTTGCAACAATACATCGAGTATTTTTCTAATGCAATGCACATGCAACAAAAACTACTGCTTGCCAAATGTGTGCGCAAATAAATTCGACGCTACTACATCTTAGCGACAAAAGAATGTTGTCGACAAAGAGTAATGGCAATGATACGAATAACGTTTAAGTTAATAATGAAATGGACATGGAATCATGACAGTTGTTGACATTAAATTGGGAGGGAACGGAGACCTTCCACATACAAAGATATACATAACTGGTATTCTCCTCCAATTGGAGGTTTAAAAGCGACGGCGTCGGCCCGTGCACTTGCTGCTTGGAGCCGGGGCAGGAGTCACATCAGGTGTGTCGCTCGAAGGGTTCTCTGGGGTAGGGTTCGACGATGGAGGGTCCGAATTTCCGTATGAAGGGGGAGTGTTCGAATCACCAGTTGACGGAGTGTCTAATTTCATAGGGTCTGAGTCACCACCAACTTGAGGGGACTTGTTGGAGTCGAAGTCGCCATCTTCTTTGGATAAGTCTGACTCTTTCGGGTCCGAGTCGTCATCTTTCTTCGATAAGTCTTCCTTCATCGAGTCCGAGTCGCCGTCTTTTTTAGCAGCGTCATCCTTTGTAGAGTCCGAGTCTCCATCTTTCTTCGATAAATCTTCCTTTTTAGAGTCCGAGTCGCCATCTTTTTCCGATGAGTCTTCCTTCTTATAATCCGATTCACCCTCTTTTTTGGACTTGTCTTTAATCTTAGAGTCCGAGTCCGTCTTTTTGGAGCTCGGATCACCAGTTGATAGAATGTCCGACTGCTCCGCAGTGTCACCGGCCGTCTGAGTCAGGTCGTCATCAGAGTACGTTTTTTGAAGTGGTTCCGATTCCGCACCAGATTTGGTATTCTTGGAAGTACCAGCACCGCCTCCACCTGCAGGACCCGTCAGAGGGATACAATTTTTGTAGGCTTGCCACACCGTTTTGCCGTCGAGCTTTTGCAACGCCAGCCAATAGAATCGAAGTAAACAACCACCTGCAGCACATGACGAGTAGTCGACGGGCTTGAAGACAGTGGTTGTCTGCTGTGTACCATCGCCGTACGCGCTTTGGCAGTCGTCATTTCTAAGAACCAACTTATCGTCAAGCCAAATTTCGCAACTACCAGCGTGAACGATACCACGAGATAAAGTGGCCGCGCCGTTCGACGGGGGATCTACAGGCGTGCCTTTGGGGTCTGTATAACCACATTCTTCGCCAAATTCCGGGTTACCGTCAAAAAGAGAACGAAGATCCTTAAAATTGTTAGCAGGCGCTAACTCTTTGAACAATGCGAGAAGTCCATCATCGCCTTTGGCTTCATCCCAGGGCCCCTTCCAAAAAGGTGGTATCTGAACCACCCACTCGCTGGTCTCCTTGATTTTCCATGTCGGTTTGGGGTCATTTATAAACCCGTGTGCTTTGACGTAGTTGGCGCCGGGGGCGACTACTGCAATCATAGCGAATAAGGACGTTGAGGACACCATTTTTCGCTTAAGAAACGTGATATGTCACCGTCGCTTAAAAATGAGGAATGATATGTTTGACAGTCGACAAATTGAAAGTGCAAACTCAAATGCCAAATTATACAGCATAGGTTGGTCAGTCTTAAATCATAAAACAACCTGTTGAGCGGTCACGCTCGATTTTACCTTGAAGTGGTTACAATGGCGATGAATCTACAAAAACTGAACATTCCACCGAAAAAGACACTTACAGCTTGTTGTTGCCATTTTTTTGTCTGTAATTTTTACGTGGAATTAACTCCCCCGACATGCGACAGCGTTTTCTTGATAGAAACGTGCGTCATGCCATTAATTTTAAAAACCGCATATTTAGCTGCAACGATGTATAAAGACTCGATTGGTGAGCTCTTCATTCTGGCGAGCGACGATAAACTGTCAAACTTAGTAAGCAAAACGGCTTTAATCCTTACGTGTCATTAAATTGTGGTTTGTTGGTGTCAGCCTTTACCCGTCGGATGCGTAGTCACATCTTTACATCTTCCGAGAGCCAAATCATAGGCGTAATGACGCAACAAAGCCTGGCGAACTTTTACTGCGCTCAATAGTCGGACTGCAGCTGCGTATGGTCTAAATGCAACTGTTAATCCAAATTTCAATTTATAGATCTTACAATTGCTTTGTTGCATGCTTTCAGTGAGACTGTCTATAGCGTGGCACCTTTTGTAACGGGGTGTATCGTTAAATGAAAGTAACACTTAAAGGTTGCTGAAAATATAAGGAATTGTTATGTTCACAACCTTTTGGTTAAAATAACTACCTTTTCTAAAGTACACGTCGCACTTAACATTATAATCACTTCCAAACAATGCAAATTTCTGTACTGCCTGGAGGTAATACGAAGTTGATGCCGCGTTTCATTGGGCCCTTTACGGTGTTTGAAGAGGTTGGAGACCTCAACCTTCCTACGTGTATGAAGACGCACCCCGTGTTTTACGTGAGTCGTCCAAAACGGTATGTAGACCCAAATGAGGTCACATATCCCCATTTTGTCAAAGGAGACCAATGGTGACGCCGACTGTGAGTCGAGCGTCGTTCGGGTGAGGGGGATAGTGGAGGCGAAAAGCTATCAGACCGATTCCTCCCTCCACGAATAGGACTCGGAGAGCGAGGGACATCACGCGAGTAACGCGGATCCCTCAGCATTATCCGCTCGAAAAGATCCACGCGAGTCTTCAGGCGTTCATAACCCCGGCGAGCCTTTGCTCGGGCATCAAAAAGAGCCGAGGCCAGTCGCGAGACTTGATCCTCGAGATCCGCAATGCGTTTCCAAACAGCGCTTAACACCTGTGAGTGAACGGACAAAGGTATCGGGCGCCACCTGCACTGATGGATGCGGGTAGGAATCAACGCTTCCTTGTTGGAAGTTTGCTTGCCCACCGTTCCGTGAGGCAAGGATTACAGATCCTCGTCCAATGGAAAGGTCAACCGAAGAGTTACGACGCTTGGGAGCCGATCGATACCTCACGTATTGATGTGCCCGGCTTGGTGGCTGCCTATCAAAAAGAGCACCACATGAGGCCTCTTCGCTAGTCTCAAATAAAATAGCAGAACAAGCGTTGTGAGAAGAAACACGGGGTATACAGTATCGCATGGATGATTTCTTTCACACGCAAGCGGGCGAATTTAATTCGTTGCGACCGCTGTTTCATCGCATCGGAATGCTGATGAATGCGGCGCAGAAATTCCGCCTAGTATTGGTCGGGCGTTTCATTTGAACGCAACACGACCGGGATCGGGAAAATGCGCCCAAGCGATTTTCCCTGAGCCCTTTAGGATTGAAAGACGCCATTACAATTATGTGCGTCTACAAGAGCGCGCTCTAGGAGCGACGCTCTTGGCCCGTCTAAACGAGATCATTTAGATGAAGGGGGCATCTTTGGAATGCCACCCGTCACATAGCCGCGTTGTAAACGACTGGCTTGTGACACCGACTGAGCCTGTTCACGCGTCGTCGGCGGAGCTTTAGGCTCCGAATCCTCTATGTCAGAACCATTATGAAGTATGGTCTGAACATAAGGCGTTGTGGTAATACCCAACAGAGAAGCAGTTGCGCCTTTATGGGCAGCGCTCTCATTACCTGACGATGGGACAGCATTCGTAAACGATGCTGTCTCCATATTGTGAGCCATGAGAAAAGTTTGGATGGGCAATAATGCCGCATCATCCTTCTTCATGAGCTCGTTGTCCGCATCACTACTATGAGGTAACGGCAACGGTGTCGACTCATTGTAGTCGACAATGAGCGACGAATCAGCATGCTCACTGTTAAAGTGGGATGGATCCTTTAGCCCTGTTAACGCGACAGCAGCAGTAGCTGTTGGCGTTTCGACTAAGGCATTCGACGCGGCCGGCGGATTCACGCGGCGCGTGTGTTTAGTGCGAGGTTGAGTGGGCGTCTTCCCAGACGACCCACCAATATTGCTCCTTTCAGGTTGCATTTTTGGCGTCGTGTATGGAAACTCAGGCCGCTAGAGTGATAGAGTGAAGAAGCGGCGCGTAAAGCTGCTCGCAGTACCTCTCTCCTCCTTGACGAATTTATGATGTAAATTTGTTCCTTACGGAAGGGATGGTGTAACGGGCTAAAATTGCGTTAACGTTACACAGTCCCCGTCAAGTACACTTGGTGTACTTAACGGGATGGTTAATTACTTAATCAGTGTAATTAGACCCAGCACTCGGGTGTGGCTCACATTTGTGATTAATTTTTGTGTATGTGATTCACATAGGTGCTTTCACATTAATAGGGATGACGGCAAGCATATCCGTTACGCGAGGTATCTAGAAAGATATGCTCGCAATACATATTAAGTGTTATCTATAGAGATGACATTTTGAACTCGTAAACATAGGATCTCTAGGCTATAATAACGAGATTTGATTGGCTGGAGCTAATACCCCTGGATTCGAATACATGACAGAACGAACGCGATAAGAAAGCTTGCACTTCATACCACTCAATTTAATCGTATCATACCCTTTCCAATTTCATACACTAATGTACGCAGCCGAGGACGCCCTTCAGGATCAACACAGCGCAATTCGTCGCAATTCGAGGTAAACGGGGCTTCCCTTCGACCACAAAGACGTTGTGGAAATTTTGGTCAAACGCGACATAACAGAAAAGGGTGCACTAGACCTGCTTCTGCTAATGTCAATGCCGACCCAGCTCCCACAGCCCACGGTCGATCTAGCTTCCATGGCTGATTTTAGATTCTCTACAGCAGGTCAGCCTTGATGGTCTAGGTACTGCAGATGATTGGAAACACTTTTGTTTTCCTCCTGCTACTGTTTCTATTACTCATCCAAGTCGATAGTATTGTGTAACTGCTCCAAAACGATGTTCTCTATAATTGCTTCAAGAGGATGTTTCCTCTGTTGTGATCGTCGTTAATTTTTAGCTATGTTAAGTTTATAAGTTTTGCCGTTTTCAGCTTCCATATGCAAGACTTAACTATTTTGTCATATATTCGTACAGCCAGTCAAAATTCGCTCATAAAAATGCAGCCAATCATAGCTCGCGACTCAAGCTTAGGCCTCAGTTTCTTGGTAAAATCCCGTCAGTTTGTTATAAGTTTTCGTGATTGGCTAATTTTAAAGGATCTTAAATGCGATTGAGAATGATTTTGGATGTGCTTTTTTAAAGCGCCTCGTAAATTTAGCACAGGAGAAACTTCTGCGCGAATATTCAAATGCGCCTGTTTCTCAAGTATGTCCGATACATTGGCTACCTTGTTCCGCCACTGCTGGTTTAGTGCTAAGCGCTGTGGGTCAGTTTACTAATAACCTGCTTGGAAACCGTATATTCATGCTGTAACGGAGCACCTTTCACTAGTACTGATAAGTACTAGTTAACCTTACACTGTTTACAGTGAAGGTGAAGTGCCTCAAAACTTCACGTACACAGGGGTGCCGATGAAAGTTTTTTTAAGTAGTTAAGGGGCTTAGCTACCAAAGATAATTGAAACGATTAAAATGAGGGAAAAGGAAAACTGTAGTAATATATTTAGTTCTTTACGTGACTATCTTCTATCTACTACTGAACTTATTATATTAATAATTAAATAAGTATAGCACCTCCTTGCGCACCACACAATCGTGTCTTGAAACGATTGGCGGGGTTGTTTAAGACTTAATTCAACCAATCAATAGAGCTTATGTCTTATTGCATCAATAATACCAAATTGGTAATATTGTAAGTGCTGACCTTTAGAAGCTAAGACTTCAAGGCTTCTCAAAAGCTTCATCTGAATGTCTTCTACGTAACGTATCCAAGCTTCGCGTCCAATGTCTTTGACCTTGCGACTAAATGCATTTCAGGCTTGCATCAAAGAGCTTTTGTCTTGCTTGTTGTTGCCACTATACCATCGATGCTTAAGAAAAGCATCGATATAAAAATCTTCTTTAGCGCGAAAGTTTTTCGCGCTGGGATCAAGGCCATACAGCTCAGTCGCAATAAATGAGGGATATTCATTGTAAGGAAAAGTCTTTCCAGCCAAGCTACTAACTAGCCGTATGGTCAAAAGCCACGGCTTCTTCCCAGGAGCAAGACGCCAATTTACATTGTCTGCACTCTCCTGAGTGGAACCCACTTAAGCAGAGGTGCCACAATAACTTTAATACGATAGTCTACACCATTGTCATTACCACGCACATAAATCAGTGCGGGTGACGGCACGGGAGACGGTGCTAGAGATGGGGATTCGTCCTCATCGTCGGAACCGAACATGCTAGAGCGAATGCTACTAGCACGTCTACTCGATTGAGCTTCCTCATGTGGAGACACGTCACTTTCAATGTTGATTGTGCAGGTAAGCTAGTTCTGAAGCAGCACTAGCGAAACTTGTAACGGGGCACTGCCGAGTTGACCTGCTTCAGTATAAGTTCACTTTGCATCCCTTCAGTGTAAGTGGTGCCACACGTCACTTTACGTACACTAGTACGTACAGAGGAAGGCTTTTGTGAGAACGCTTGCTTTGAAGAGGGTTAAAAGTAACTGTATCTGATTTAATTAAGTTCTTCTATTTCTACCTATTTCTAACTAACTTATTATATACTGATACAAAACATGTAATCGAGTCGTATCTGTCGCTCTCTTTGCGCGCGTCCAATGCTGACTGGACCGCGGAACAAGTAAGTATAAGGCCTAAATCTACCAATGTATATTGTTACTATGTCAAGTAATATTCTCTAAATAGTATCCACCTTTTCGATTATATATCATCTAACAATCTTCAAGTGTTAATTTCATGTAACGATACACCCCGATACATCATCTTTCCCTTAAACGAGAATCACTCTGACTGTCATTGATTAGAGTGGTCACTATAAGACCACTTCATTGAAAACGATGTTGTGTGGTCAGAACCATCATTTTCAATTCTATCGCATGATTAACGACTCCAGGTGGTGTGTGATGGGTGCGGAACCTTCAGCTGCGGTACATGCAGCCGCGGGTGACGCGCTGTTATCTCTTGCGGCAGACGTTCCGTCTGCCGTAGTATCTTCCACTCGCACAACACTTGATGTTGCGACTGCACGTGGTGATTCACCACGTGAATACGACCCCTCTTTGGAGGTCGACTACGAATGCGAGTCGGACAAGATGGCCGACTCGGGGAGAGTGAACAGTCGCCTGAACGTCGTCAGGCGCTGACTTAAAGCCTTAACGCGATTTGCATTAAGTTTGAAACGCGAACTCTAACCAGTGCAAGATTTAAACTGCAACGGTTGTCTAGTGAGGCAGGACTTTCATGTACCACCTGTGGTGAACCCTGTCCGTGTTGTGTCGACATCACGAAACAAGTGATAAAGGATGTTTATTCCCTTTCTTCGCCTCGAGGAAGATCTCGCATTCTCTAAAGAGATGCGCGATGCGATTGACGTTTTGCCATCGATTAACAGGGGCGCGTGTGTCCGATGGACCTTCTGATCTATCGGATGGGTCTCGTCGTACTGATGGATGAGACCTTCAACGTCAACAACCAGCTGAGAACGGGGCTTACAGCTGTCACGGGAAGGTGGACAACCGCGCCAAAGAACAAGTAAATTCACTTGCTGCTCCTTCACATCACGGTGGCTTACGATGCGTTTCACAAAGAAATGTTGCATACCGTGGAAATCCACCAATAGTTGTGGCGGAGGACGAGAAATCAAATTCGCCCTATGTGATTGATCTAGAGTTGAACATGGACCACTACCTCCATGTATTGGAGGAGGGTCTTGATCACGAGCGCGGTAAGCATCACTCGACGGTACAGAATTACCGTATCGAACAATTTTCGAACCGTTCGAAAAGTGCATATTTAATGTTGAAATACGAACGGTAGTATCACGCTCTTCGTGACGAGCTGTCGTCATCTCATCGCGATTTCGGGGAACTTCGGACTCGCCATGAGAATCTCCTCACTCAAAAGGAGAGTTTAGAACGTAATCACTATAATCTTTTAGGATTCTTAAGAAAGGGTGGTCAGATCCGTCCTCGAAAGAAACTGCGTACTGATGGTATGGGCGGAGCCGACCAACGTAAGACGTAGGACTCGTTCGCATCCTACGTGGCAATTTTATTGTCTAAGCATTCCCTCTGTGATGCAGTTCACGATGGCCCAATAATTTCGAATAGTAGTTTACTGCTACCCACAGTACTGACTACATGCTTATGTAGGTAAACCGTAGACAATAGTACTATATCATTAATTTTAAATAAAAGAACATTTGCTCTTCCATGTTTGTCTGCGTTCCGTTTCGGCCGGTCCATTGAGTTAGCAATAAGATCCTGTACGAAACATCCTGTGAATTATTTGTTTTGTCTTTCTCAGTGCGCTTTGGACGCACAGCCATGGTATCTTTCTCTTCTTCGAAGTCGATCACTTCGTCATCGATATCATTCGCGTTGTTGGTAATTTCGACGCGAGATGAGCATGAGCCAGAACTGGTTTTGCTTGTGCAAGTCCCCTCCCCTCAAACTCTCTCATTGGGCATTGTATGCGTTGTAGACGCATGCAGCAAATTTTTGATGGCGAAAACGACCAAAGGTTAAACCTCGGTCCAACTCTACTACGATTGGTCGTAACATCGAAGTATCTCTTTGAAGGCGCGATTGAAGCGTTCCGTCTGGCCATCTGTCTCCGGATGATCAGAAGCTGACACAGTTAGCCATGTCTCAATAGTTCGGAATATGAAATTTTTTAAGTTTTGAACTTTTTTTGAATCGGCAAACTCCGCCGTGAACCGCGGGTCTCTTTGGGAAATCAATTTACGGGGTAAACCGGGGAGTCTTAATACCGTATAGATTAAGATACGGGTAGAGCTCGAGTCGTGATTGACTCTGGTACTGCAGCAAGATGTACCATCTTGCTGAACTGTCTACAAAAACAAGGATTCCTTTGGTTTTGTGATCGTCTTCGGGAAATCCGAAGAGGAATTCCATCGATACGGAATTTCAACATTCTGCCGGAAGTGGTAGAGGTTAAAGAGTTGCAAGGGAGGAAGGGCTAGGCTTTACCAGTTGACACACCTCGCAAGCACAGAAGTGCTTGCGCACGAGCTGATACTGGCAGGGCCAGTAAAAGTCGCGACTCACTGTGAGATAAGTTTCTTCACGTCCACGATGCCCACTTGGTGGTGCGTCGCGATAGTCATACGTGATGCGCAAGCGGAATTCATTGTGAGTTGGGACGACAACACGTGAAGTTTCGCCGGCAACGGCTGTGCGATACAATAAGCCGTTGCGTGTTGTGTATCGATTGGATGACGATAGTATTAAGCCGATAAATCTTTTAAAAGATTTATTGGATGAATTTGTCAGACGATCCATTAACAACAGAAAACCCTTATTTTCTGGGTAGGCTTCCTTTATGTCATTAAACAAAGCTGACGACAGAACACTTAGAATGAGTGTTGCTACAGTGAAATTATTTTATGGTTGGAGTGTGCAGCCAACTCGAGATCGGGTCGGCATGACAGCGCATCAGCGATGATATTAGGTCGTCCTGGTTTATATTCCACGAAGAAATTATACTCCGCGACGAAGAATAGCCAACTCGCAATTTTTTGCGAGAGGTGTTGGCCGTAAATACGATGAACGATCTATCTCCGAAAGGATATACCCTAAATTTGGCCAGTGCATATTTCAGGCAAGAAGTTCCTTGTCATGCACTGGATAATTGCGCTCAGCCGGTTGCAGCTGACGCAATTGGTAACATACGACGCACTCCGCGTCGTCTGTATCGTATTGCATTAACGCACAGCCGATTGCGAAATCGCTACTGTGACAGATCACATGAAATGATCTGTCTTGATCAAAAGCGGCCAAGGTGAGCAATTGCATCGATCTTTGCTTGATGCTTCAAAAGAACGCTGACAATCAGTGTTCCATAGATACATCTCCTCTTTTTTCTAGAGACGAGAGAGATGATATGTCATATCGGTGTAATTGCGTCAGTATTTGTGCATGTACGCCGCTAGCCCAAGGAACTTTCTAAGTCCCATTGACATCGACTGGGACTGGCCAGTCGGTAATTGCCTTGATCTTTATGGGATCAGGGTGCAAGCCGTGTTTGCCGACGATGCATCGAAGAAGTAATATTTCGCTTGCAGCGAATATTCACTTCTTGAGATTTGCGTACAACTTATGCTTGTAAGAACCTGACAAACGTGAGTTTTATGAGCTTCCAAGTCCGGCTTCCCGTCCATAGCCCGGCTATGGACGAATATATCGTTAAATTAACACATTGCGAATTCTCGCACCCGTCACAACAGATTTGTTACCCATCTGCTGTATGTTGCAGGGGCGTTACTAATCCCCTGTGACATACTAGCCATTCCCAGAGCATCCCAGTTGGAGCGCTTACTGCTGTGTACGGGATGACCCGATCACGCATAAGCATTCGATAAAACGCATCCATCAGATCCAAAGACGAAAAGATGGTACTCTTAATCTCTAATACTTCATTGAACCTCTAATTTTTAGTTCCATGCGAGTTGCTAAATATAAAGCACTCGACATGAGATCAACCTCAAACCGGGATCGAAGCACTGTGTCACGAAGCAGTGGTCACTGCCTCGTGAACAAGTGCTTGTGATCGATAAATTATTACTCGATCGATTCGAAGCGGGCCCTATTAGGGAGTCAACCTCCCCACATAGCTCTCCGACCTTCTATGTGCGATAGCCACAGGAGAATGGCGGATAGTGCACGCATTCAATAAATTGAATGCTGGAACGGTACCGCCTCAAACGCCGATACCTAGAAAAGACGTAATCGTCGATAGTATGTCTAAGAGTGAAGCTGCTCTAGGTAATTTATCCCTGAATTCAATCAAATCCTCATAAAGAGGATTTGTCTTAAGTGACTCCCGGGATTGAGTAGTATATCTCTAAATCGTATCTTCACATCGAGGACACTTTCGTCCATTGATGAGCTGCTGAGAACCCGTTCGTTCTCTGCAAAAATTACCGCTGACCGAATATCGGTTACGTATTTGTCCTCTGTGATGAGTACGCAGATGATTAATTCTACCACTATGCAGATCTTTCAAGAAACGTTTAGGTTTTAGAGTTGTTAATTAAGTAATCTCCGAAATGAACTTTAAAGGCGCATACAGATATAGAGTTTAAGCGCCTTCTCTTGATCCGTATTCAGCCGAAATAATAATTATGTCTTGTTTTCTTCCTGGAACCCCTTATCCACAGGCTGCCGAGCAATTATTCCCTCGGGATGCTGAAGTCTAGTCACTTAAGCATTTACTTTTTGAGGAGCTTTCAAGTCAGTACGTGGGGGCTAAGGCATCTTTACGCATCGAAGCTGCCAGCTGATTATTGGCTCATATATTTTGAGCCAACGTTAACCTAGGATGACATCAAATTTGTCATCCAAATCCAGTACGATGTGTTAATCAACGTACTATTAATATATTAACGTGTAGTGAAATTTCACTACGCGTTTCATCCTTTTTGTCGATGCGCCTGTTGCTAGACGCACCGTTATCCTCGTTGGGGGAATGTCGCGCTCAATATCTTTGAGTCTATAACCCTCTAGCGACTGGCGACGAATTAAGTTTTTTGACGCCTTACAGCCCACTTGGGCTCTAAGTGACAGATCATGTATCACTTTAAATTCAAGGTGATGAGGGATACCTCTCCACCAGGTTCGAAGACACATAATGATTGTGTGTCTGGAGCAACTTTCGTCAAGAGATTTGCAAATTTTCTTGAGGTTGCTGGATCAGTA
>NC_090622.1:255708-266599 GCF_004359215.1 Bremia lactucae | reverse complement strand
CAATTGCATCGATCTTTGCTTGATGCTTCAAAAGAACGCTGACAATCAGTGTTCCATAGATACATCTCCTCTTTTTTCTAGAGACGAGAGAGATGATATGTCATATCGGTGTAATTGCGTCAGTATTTGTGCATGTACGCCGCTAGCCCAAGGAACTTTCTAAGTCCCATTGACATCGACTGGGACTGGCCAGTCGGTAATTGCCTTGATCTTTATGGGATCAGGGTGCAAGCCGTGTTTGCCGACGATGCATCGAAGAAGTAATATTTCGCTTGCAGCGAATATTCACTTCTTGAGATTTGCGTACAACTTATGCTTGTAAGAACCTGACAAACGTGAGTTTTATGAGCTTCCAAGTCCGGCTTCCCGTCCATAGCCCGGCTATGGACGAATATATCGTTAAATTAACACATTGCGAATTCTCGCACCCGTCTCAACAGATTTGTTACCCATCTGTTGTAGGTTGCAGGGGTGTTACTAATCCCCTGTGACATACTAGCCATTCCCAGAGCATCCCAGTTGGAGCGCTTACTGCTGTGTACGGGATGACCCGATCACGCATAAGCATTCGATAAAACGCATCCATCAGATCCAAAGACGAAAAGATGGTACTCTTAATCTCTAATACTTCATTGAACCTCTAATTTTTAGTTCCATGCGAGTTGCTAAATATAAAGCACTCGACATGAGATCAACCTCAAACCGGGATCGAAGCACTGTGTCACGAAGCAGTGGTCACTGCCTCGTGAACAAGTGCTTGTGATCGATAAATTATTACTCGATCGATTCGAAGCGGGCCCTATTAGGGAGTCAACCTCCCCACATAGCTCTCCGACCTTCTATGTGCGATAGCCACAGGAGGGTGGCGGATAGTGCACGCATTCAATAAATTGAATGCTGGAACGGTACCGCCTCAAACGCCGATACCTAGAAAAGACGTAATCGTCGATAGTATGTCTAAGAGTGAAGCTGCTCTAGGTAATTTATCCCTGAATTCAATCAAATCCTCATAAAGAGGATTTGTCTTAAGTGACTCCCGGGATTGAGTAGTATATCTCTAAATCGTATCTTCACATCGAGGATACTTTTGTCCATTGATGAGCTGCTGAGAACCCGTTCGTTCTCTGCAAAAATTACCGCTGACCGAATATCGGTTACGTATTTGTCCTCTGTGATGAGTACGCAGATGATTAATTCTACCACTATGCAGATCTTTCAAGAAACGTTTAGGTTTTAGAGTTGTTAATTAAGTTATCTCCGAAATTAACTTTAAAGGCGCATACAGATATAGAGTTTAAGCGCCTTCTCTTGATCCGTATTCAGCCGAAATAATAATTATGTCTTGTTTTCTTCCTGGAACCCCTTATCCACAGGCTGCCGAGCAATTATTTCCTCGGGATGCTGAAGTCTAGTCACTTAAGCATTTACTTTTTGAGGAGCTTTCAAGTCAAGTACGTGGGGGCTAAGGCATCTTTACGCATCGAAGCTGCCAGCTGATTATTGGCTCATATATTTTGAGCCAACGTTAACCTAGGATGACATCAAATTTGTCATCCAAATCCAGTACGATGTGTTAATCAACGTACTATCAATATATTAACGTGTAGTGAAATTTCACTACGCGTTTCATCCTTTTTGTCGATGCGCCTGTTGCTAGACGCACCGTTATCCTCGTTGGGGGAATGTCGCGCACAATATCTTTGAGTCTATAACCTCTAGCGACTGGCGACGAATTAAGTTTTTTGACGCCTTACAGCCCACTTGGGCTCTAAGTGACAGATCATGTATCACTTTAAATTCAAGGTGATGAGGGATATCTCACCACCAGGTTCGAAGACACAACCTGATTGTGTGTCTGGAGCAACTTCCGTCAAGAGATTTGCAAATTTTCTTGAGGTTGCTGGATCAGTATTGTGTTGCACCCCTACTGACCTCGACCGTTTTTTTGCGGTCCGCCTCGCTGTTGCGATTTCGCAACAACGTCGGACCCGCGACCGTTGCCCTTTCAGGCATTCGGTCCATAATTACGTTCAGTACCTCTCAGTTGGGCGTGGAGCACTACACTCATGAGCCTACTGACCTAACTTTTGACAGCTATTGCATTTCTGCAATCGCTTGTTGTTCGTAAGGCGAGGTCGACATAAGAGAGGTCCATAGGTATTGGACCTCCCAATTCGTGTCGTCTTGAAGGACGATATGATGTCGAACTAGCTTAAACCTGTCTCAAGCTAAAGTCATCCTGTTCCGCAACGGATATTGCTTCTTCAAGCGTATCCAGTTCCAAGCGGAGCAGGTGGGTCTGTACGGGACCATCCGTAAAACCTTGAATGATTACCGAAATCAACGTGTGTTCATGAGCTGGGTTGATTGTGATACAACTTGCTAAAAGTCGTATGTGCTGGGCATAAGCGTGAACATCATGCTTGCCTTGCTTGAGTTTCAGAATCTCTGAACGAGCTCTGAGCTTAGCCCTAGGCGGCTCAAACGTCTGTTTAAGCCGGGCTTTAAAAGCCCCTAGCGACCCAAAGACATATGGGTCGCGCAAATTAAAGCCCAATGCCCAAGTTTTGGCACGACCTGCCAAATTTGACTGAGCAACTGCGACTTGCATTTGCTCGTCGACGATGTGACGAGCCCTTATGGCATCGTCCAATTCGACAAATTATCTTAAGAGGGAGTCTTCTTCGACTCTCTTATACTTCGAGATGTCAATATTTAAGGTTTCGGGACGACGCGTTTGCGTCATCCCAGGTACAGGGGTCTGAACCTGTTGTAAACTCAACAATCCGCCTGTTGAGAGCCTTGCTGGTTCAGCAAGGCTACTTTTTACTTCATTTCGTCAAGTTCATGTGGTATGGGATTGGCGATGGTTGATTGGTGGGCATCCTGTCTACATTGGCAGCAATGCCAAGATTGCATTGTTTCCTACGGTCGAACTCATTCGTTCACCCGCACTGCTTTCTATGTCACTTAGAAAGATATAGCTTTCAGAAGAAACGTGATGTGTATTCCCACTACCCTCTAACATGGACATGTTAGATGATGGAATTGAGGTCCTTGGACGGACTACAAAGTGCTACCAGGTGTAACGGGGCACTACTGACTTGTACTGCTTCAACACAAGTCCACTTCGCAGTGCCTCAGTGTGATAGGTGCCTCACGTCACTTCACGTGTACTAGTACATGCATAGGAAGACTCTCTTTAAAAGACTTGCTTTAAAGAAGGTTAATTCAGAGCTGTATTAATATAATTAGGCTCTTCTGTTCTATCTACTTCATACTAACTTAATTATAAATTAATACAAAACACGTAATAAAGTCTTATCTGTCTTTCTCTTTGCGCGCACCCAGC
This sequence comes from Bremia lactucae, assembly GCF_004359215.1. Taxonomy (NCBI): domain Eukaryota; phylum Oomycota; class Peronosporomycetes; order Peronosporales; family Peronosporaceae; genus Bremia; species Bremia lactucae. The sequence goes on along the minus strand of NC_090622.1, from coordinate 263,247 downwards.
GCTGACTGGACCGCAGAGAAAGCAGATATAATGGTCTATATTTATCAATGGATAAGCTTCCCAAATATTACCATGTAAAGTAATATTCTCCAAATACTATCTACATTAATTAACAACCTTTAAATGTTAATTTCATGTATCGATACACCCCATTACATCACTTTTCCCTTAAATGACAGTCACTCTGACAGTCATTGGATGGAGTGGTCGCTATATGACCACTGAATAACTGCGTTAAGGAAGATTGTTACTTGTTTGCGACTGCAGTTGTTCCGGAGTCAAAAATAAGAAACATTCACTCAAAGTTGTTAATTAGAAAGCGGTATTGAGGATGGTAGTGACTTGTTCGCGACTCTAGTAGTTCTGTAGTCAAAAATCAGAAACGGCTTACCTCTGCTGATAGTGACTTGTTTGCGACTGCAGTAGCTCCGTAGTTCAAAAGAGAAACTTTATCTTGAGTATGAAGAACGTGACACTTACGTTTGTACTTCAACATTGAGAATGCACTTTTCGAACGGCTTTCAATCGTTCGATACGGTGAGCCTGCACCGTCTGTTTTAACTAGTGACACTTACCGCTCTCGTTGAACTCTGATATTGACGAGAGCATACTTCATAGCACGTAATTCTTTGTCAAGAACTGGGTAGTTCTTTTCCGCAGCTTTAAGCTGGCTAGACTTGAACGCAATAACACGTTCATGCCCATCAACATCTGTTTGTAATTGAGCACTGCCAATGACAAAATCTGATGAGTCACAGACGACACTGAAAGGCCAATTTGGATTTGGAAGTACCAGAATCGGGCCATGGATAAATCTATCCTTAACTGCTCAAAAAGTATTCTGTTCGGTGCTAGTCCAGCACCATTCGGTATCCTTTTTAAGATGATTAGATGATGGCCTAGCCATATCAGCGTAATTTTCGCTATATTTGTTTAAATAATTGTTGAGACCCAACCACTTAATCAAATCCTCTGGTTTCTAGGAACTGGCCAATCTACTATGACTTTTGCCTTAGCGGGGTCCACTTTTAAGGCCTCGCTTTCGTATGAAGCATCCTAAAAAAGGAATTTTGTCAGCGTCAAAAATGCATTTAGATGCATTGGCATACAATTTATTTGTGCGCATACATTCGAGCACTGCTCGCAAATGGTCGAAATGGTTTTCCATATCCGACCGACCCTGCTCCGCACAACTATGGACAAAAATGTCATCAAAATATGTCTGTGCCTAACCTCGATGAGGGTGATAGAGTTGCGTCACTAGACGATCAAATGTTGCCGAGGCGTTAGACAACCCTTTTGGCATAACTAACCACTCCCATAACATACCGCTTGGGGTGCTAACCACTGTAAGCGGGATATCACTAGCTCGCATGAGCAGTTGGTAGTAACCGTCGACTAAGTCAAGTGCACTGTACATTAAACATCCCACCATATAGCTCTGAAGAACACCCTCTCTGGGAATGGGGTTTTGTGCTGGTATTGCGGCAGCATTAAGCTTATTATAAGCATGTACAATGCACCATTTACCATTCGGCTTTTTGACACAAAATATCGGTGTCGAATGAGGAGATTTGCTCTCTCGTACCATTTCCGCCTCGTGCTTAGCACGGAAAATATCGTCAATGCTGTCACACTGCTCCTTTGGTATAGGCTGCCAAGCCAATTTCATGACGAACATTTCGATCCGGAGGTAAAACAGATGGTGGATTATTTTACACCACATCTTGGAATTCCTTGATCAAGAATTAAAATGAATCTATAGAATCTTTAAAGATCGATGACCCATTCCGCGCACCAAGTTCAGCTTTTGTGTCATCCTTGACAGCTTCGTCTAGAAGTGACGATGAGTTTATGTCAACCATAGGTCGAATGGCTATCAAATCAGATAAGTCACCAGCTTTTAAGGCTCGACCGCACTCATCAATAGACATTTCGTCTAGCTCTAAAAGAGCATGTAACGAGGGGCTTGCCGCAAGGCTAACTTCCCCCTCAATGTTACCAGTTACGCCATTTAAAAGCCTATGTGCTGTACTTGCTTCCTGTTGAATGCTGCAGCCGGATGCTCACTCGTATCACTTTGTGAATGTATACACGCTTCGTGTCCACCCTGTCTTGAGGTGGAAACAATACGCTTTTTAAAGGCCGACTCGGCCTCCCAATTGCGCGACTTGACTTCGCGTTGAACATCACGAGGAATCTTTTAAAACAATGGTCAACTAGATCTTTAAAAAAAACAAAATTTAAAAAAAAAACACTCCTTATAATGTTCAATTAATAGTATATAAAATTTTCAACCAAGTTTTCCAGTCTGTATTGATTCTATACAAGACATGGTGTTTATTTTGTCATCCGATAAGGAGTTGGATAACTTAACTTCCTTATTCAGCGAACGTTTACGTGTCGCTTCATGTGCATTAGGAGGGTTTGACCCAAAATGCCCTGGCGAACTGCCAATAGTGTCACTATTTACACTCAGTATGGTGCCACCTCGGCAAACCACACTCGGTGAACTTAGACGTGCCACTCTACGTGTCTCAGGGATATTGCACCCTTGAAGTCCTGGCGAACCGCCAACAGTGTCACTACTGACACTCAGTATGATGCCACCTCGGCCGATCATACTCGGTGGACTTAGATAGGTTGACTATGAGTGCTACCAGGTGAAGCGGAGCTACCTCGCTCCTAAAGTCAGAGGAAGACTTTCAGACTCAAAGAGTCACTTAGTTCTATTGAACTAATGGGCTAACAACTCAGGGAGTCGTACAAGCTATAAAAGCTTAAGGAATCCTAGTTCAAGGGATTCGAGGGCAAGTAAAACTAAGTGGCAACTAGTGCCCAAGAGGATATACCTTAGAAAGGCTTCTATCTCTTACAGATCAATTTGCAAGCCTTAGGAAGGCACTTAACGCTTTAAGATCAAAAGGGAAACTTCACTTTATTTATTTATTTAAATCTTTAAACCTTATTCTAGCTAATTTGATAATGATTTTGTCCGCCAGATTTATATCTGGCGGCGACCAAATTAGCTACCCATAATGTATGGGTATTTAAGCAACTAACTAATAAAAAATTAGATAAAAGGGTATTTTACCCATAAGTAAATGTACCACAACAACTGTTATCCAACCGATGTGTGCCCCATTACAATAATTGCTAACTTTGATAGCCAAGCCGTGAAACAGAGAAAAAAATCTACCTGTTTTGTAATAAATGACTCTTGCTTTGTTATTCAGTCTTCCATGAGATTATTAATTAAACTACCGACGGTGCCACCATATGGTAAGCAAAAATTCGGGTAAGAAAGAAGCACGTAACTGTATATACGTCCAAGCCGTTGAATCCCATTAATATTCAAGTGCTTGCATGACATAATTTGTGGCTGTAAACGCGACTTCGACAATACAACTGACGCGTCACAACTGGATGTGCTTTTCGGTTGATATTCAAGATAGGTTTAACGGGTGCACCGTTTGCTTTCTCGGGTAGCATTTAATAAATTTTCATTCATAAACCCATTTCTAGTGGCAGGAGTGAAAACCGAAGTAGTTGTGAGCGAGAAGCCAAGAGGTCAGTCGCAACTATTCACGAGTTGCGCGACTCTGTGGACCGCTACAAGTCAGTTTACCTGACATAATGTACAACGATTTGACGATCATCAGCTAAAATTAGGGAACCAATAAAGGCATTCCCATTTGGTATTGCCAGACACCGTTCCCGTCTGTTTGTTTTAATTAAATAAAAACGACACGTTAAAAACAGACCGTTTCATTATTCCGCTATATCGCAAAATTGACAGTCGTCCTCAGATCCCTTTTGGACTTATGTACACCCTTGCTAAATTACTTGTGGGATCCGGTATTGCCACACCCCTTAATTATCCACCTCTGTATTTATGAGAGTAGCGTAATGGTAGCAACTTGTTGATAACTAGAATATATATTGAGGAACCTTTAAGCAGGCCTTCTCAGCTTCAGCAGCTCGTAAGATCTGCACAAAGACTTCGCAATATATGCGTACTTTCATGCTAAATAGCAAGATGCTTTGTCAACAAAGAAATAACGAACGAAAGCCGACAAAAGCTGAAACATGAGGGAATTGTGGCTCATGGTCGGTACAAAAAAGAGCACTTCGATTCGCCTTTTTGACGAACTTCCGCAGAAGGTTGTAAAAGTAAAGTAAAATGAATTTATCGTTAGCTTGACCTCCGAAGACTTTCCAGTACGCACGGTCTTATCGTTTATTTCCAGCTCAACTTATCCTTTGTTGCTCGGCTTGATGCTCTTTCATTTCGCCTTTTTTATGACTTGCCAATCAATTGCAGGCTTTCTTCGCGATTTCTCCACTGTTAAAAACAGTACATTTAACATTGCCAAACGAAAAAACGATTTCTGATGTGCCCATGGGCGATCACACCCATTACAATACTCTCATCTAATTAAGTAGGGTGTGATGTTCCAAATGGCAAAAGGGCGATCTAAAGACGATTCTAAAGGAGCAACGTTTGATTTTTCGGTGCAGTAAAAATGATTCATACAGTGAAAATATTATATATGACGTGTTTATTCGGTACAGACGGGGAGGAGTGTAACTATACCAAAAGGGGTGTGTGACTATGCTGGCTCCCTAAAATTATTGGCCATGTAGCTAATCTATCGCCAATGGCCAAAAGCTCACTTCCCGTCAGTCAATGCGACAAAATAAGAGATGCTGTACCAGATCGACAAAGCAAACTAGATGTGTAATTTATGATAAAGCGGGTCAGAATGACGTTGGTGATAAGAATAATGGCATCCAATCGCTATTTTATTTCGCAGGTCAAAGAGCTCCGGCTTTCTCTCGTGCATCTGCTCAATACTGCACGCAGACATTTTTTGTCGTACTAAATCGTAATCATTAAGGACATGAGGAGTGTCTGAAAAAAATGACTTAAGTTTTCAGTATCTGCGATTGCGTGGCATTGCAAAGTCCATCTGTTGCATCGGTGGGTCTATACGCAAAGTCTTGAGCATAGGAAACGATGCCGACAATCAAAGGCTGTAGGCTATCCATGCTGCGAGCTATACCGTTTGCTCATTACGATAGTCATGTAAATCGTGAAAGTAGGTAGTGGCGGTCGATTGAAAGAACGAGTCATTGAGTTAATGGCGTGCACGTGCCGCGGTACAAGCTTGCAATCTGTGATTTGTCACATTAATCGTCATTTTGTTGCATTTAGGCTATAAGATTCTATATTCTTTCATTCCTGCTTGCGTATAATAACCGCTCCTGTATTAGAATCGGAAGTTGACATATTTCTAGACCGGTGTGCACTAATGTGTGGCCAAATACTCGATGTATTGTTTTGCAACAATGCTCGTATTTTTCTAATGTAATTCACATGCAACAAAAACTACTGCTTGCCAAATGTGTGCGCAAATAAATACGACGCCACTGCATCTTAGCGACAAAAGAATGTTGTCGACAAAGACTAATGGCAATGATACGAATGACGTTTAAGTTAATAATGAAATGGACATGGAATCATGACAGTTGTTGACATTAAATTGGGCGGGAACGGAGACCTTCCACATACAAAGATATACATAACTGGTATTCTCCTTTAATTGGAGGTTTAAAAACGACGGCGTCGGCCCGTGCACTTGCTGCTTGGAGCCGGGGCAGGAGTCACATCAGGTGTGTCGCTCGAAGGGTTCTCTGGGGCAGGGTTCGACGATGGAGGGTCCGAATTTCCGTATGAAGGGGGAGTGTTCGAACCTCCAGTTGACGGAGTGTCTAATTTCATAGGGTCTGAGTCACCACCAACTTGAGGGGACTTGTTGGAGTCGGAGTCGCCATCTTCTTTGGATAAGTCTGACTCTTTCGGGTCCGAGTCGTCATCTTTCTTCGATAAATCTTCCTTCGTCGAGTCCGAGTCGCCGTCTTTTTTAGCAGCGTCATCCTTTGAAGAGTCCGAGTCTCCATCTTTTTTGGATAAATCTTCCTTTTTAGAGTCCGAGTCGCCATCTTTTTCCGATGAGTCTTCCTTCTCATAATCCGATTCACCCTCTTTTTTGGACTTGTCTTTAATCTGAGAGTCCGAGTCCGTCTTTTTGGAGCTCGGATCACCAGTTGATGGAATGTCCGACTGCTCCGCAGTGTCACCGGCCGTCTGAGTCAGGTCGTCATCAGAGTACGTTTTTTGAAGTGGTTCCGATTCCGCACCAGATTTGGTATTCTTGGAAGTACCAGCACCGCCTCCACCTGCAGGACCCGTCAGAGGGATACAATTTTTGTAGGCTTGCCACACCGTTTTGCCATCGAGCTTTTGCAACGCCAGCCAATAGAATCGAAGTAAACAACCACCTGCAGCACATGACGAGTAGTCGACGGGCTTGAAGACAGTGGTTGTCTGCTGTGTACCATCGCCGTACGCGCTTTGGCAGTCGTCATTTCTAAGAACCAACTTATCGTCAAGCCAAATTTCGCAACTACCAGCGTGAACGATACCACGAGATAAAGTGGCCGCGCCGTTCGACGGGGGATCTACAGGCGTGCCTTTGGGGTCTGTATAACCACATTCTTCGCCAAATTCCGGGTTACCGTCAAAAAGAGAACGAAGATCCTTGAAATTGTTAGCAGGCGCTAACTCTTTGAACAATGCGAGAAGTCCATCATCGCCTTTGGCTTCATCCCAGGGCCCCTTCCAAAAAGGTGGTATCTGAACCACCCACTCGCTGGTCTCCTTGTTTTTCCATGTCGGTTTGGGGTCATTTATAAACCCGTGTGCTTTGACGTAGTTGGCGCCGGGGGCGACTACTGCAATCAGAGCGAATAAGGACGTTGAAAACACCATTTTTCGCTTAAGGAACGTGCTAAAAAATGAGGAATGATATGTTTGACAGTCGACAAATTGAGAGTGCAAATCAAATGCCAAATTATACAGCATAGGTTGGTCAGTCTTAAATCATAAAACAACCTGTTGTGCGGTCACGCTCGATTTTACCTTGTAGTGGTTACAATGGCGATGAATCTACAAAAACTGAACATTCCACCGAAAAAGACACTTACAGCTTGTTGTTGCCATTTTTTTGTCGGTAATTTTTACGTGGAATTAACTTCCCCGGCATGCGACAGCGTTTTCTTGATAGAAACGTGCGTGATGCCATTAATTTTAAAAACCGCATATTTAGCTGCAACGATGTATAAAGACTCGGTTGGTGAGCTCTTCATTCTGGCGAGCGACGATAAACTGTCAAACTTAGTAAGCAAAACGGCTTTAATCCTTACATGTCATTAAATTGTGGTTTGTTGGTGTTAGCCCTTACCCGTCAGATGCGTAGTCACATCTTTACATCTTCCGAGAGCCAAATCATACGCGTAATGACGCAATAAGCCTGGCGAACTTTTAATGCGCCCAATAGTCGGACTGCAGCTGCGCATGGTCTAAATGCAACTGTTAAAGTGTAATGAAAATTGTTTCTCTAAATGCAACTGTTAATCCAAATTTTGATTTATAGATTTTACAATTGCTTTGTAATAAAATATTACAATAATTGT
>NC_090622.1:222345-233545 GCF_004359215.1 Bremia lactucae | reverse complement strand
TCTAAGTCCACCGAGTATGATCGGCCGAGGTGGCATCATACTGTATGTCAGTAGTGACACTGTTGGCGGTCCGTCAGGACCTCAAGGGTGCAATATCCCTGAGACACGTAGAGTGGCACGTCTAAGCTCACCGAGTGTGGTTGGCCGAGGTGGCACCATACTGAGTGTCAATAGTGACACTATTGGCAGTTCGCCAGGGTATTTTGGGTCAAAGACTCCTAATGCACATGAAGCGACACGTAAACGTTCGCTGAATAAGGAAGTTAAGTTTGTCAACTCCTTGTCGGATGACAAATTAAACACCATGTCTTGTATAGAATCAATACAGGCTGGAAACCCCGAGGACGTGAATGTCCCGGCCTTTAAGAGGCGTAGTGTTTCCACCTCAAGACAGGGTGGACACGAAGCGTGTATACATTCACAAAGTGATACGAGTGAGCATCCGGCTACAGCATTCAACAGGAAGCAAGTACAGTACATAGGCTTTTAAATGGCGTAGCTGGTAACATTGAGGGAGAAGTTAGCCTTGCGGCAAGCCGCTCGTTACATGCCCTTTTAGAGCTAGACGAAATGTCTATTGATGAATGCGGTCGAGCCTTAAAAGCTGGTGACTTATCTGATTTGGTAGTCATTCGACCTATGGAAGACATAAACCCATCCTAACGTATAGACGAAGGGGCACAAGATGCACTTAGTGCAACGAGCCATCGATCTTTAAAGATTCCATAAGCTTTTAAAGCTTGTACGAATCCCAAGATGTGAGCAAAATAATCAAACAACTAAGTGACCTCCGAATCGAAATCTTCCTCTGAAATTGGCTTAGCACCCTTAACCAAGAAGCACTCATAGGCAGCGATCTAAGTCAAACAGATGTCGAGGGGCATCAACGTGTTAGTGCGTTCAAGGCTAGCCAGCCTAAAGCGCGCAAAAGAACTACACAGCACATGACAAAGAGTTACTTGCTAGGAAGGAGGCCCTACTCAATATCAGAGTACAACGAGAGCGGTAAGTGTCACTAGTTGAAACAGACGGTGCCGGCTCACCGTATCGAACGGTTGAAAGCCGTTCGAAAAGTGCATTCTCAATGTTGAAGTACAAACGTAAGTGTCACGTTCTTCATACTCAAGATAAAGTTTCTCTTTTGAACAACAGAGCTACTGCAGTCGCAAACAAGTCACTATCAGCAGAGGTAAGCCGTTTCTGATTTTTGACTCCAGAACTACTAGAGTCGCGAACAAGTCACTACCATCCTCAATACCGCTTTCTAATTAACAACTTAGAGTGAATGTTGCTTATTTTTGACTCCGGAACAACTGCAGTCGCAAACAAGTAACAATCTTCCTTAACGCAGTTATTCAGTGGTCATATAGCGACCACTCCATCCAATGACTGTCAGAGTGACTGTCATTTAAGCGAAAAGTGATGTAATGGGGTGTATCGATACTAAAAATTAACATTTAAAGGTTGATAATTAATGTAGATAATATTTGGAGAAAATTACTTTACATGGTAATATTCGAAAAGCTTACCCATTGATAAATATAGACCATTATATCTGCTTTCTCCGCGGTCCAGTCAGCGCTGGGTGCGCGCAAAGAGAAAGACAGATAAGACTTTATTACGTGTTTTGTATTAATTTATAATTAAGTCAGTATGAAGTAGATAGAACAGAAGAACCTAATTATATTAATACAGCTCTGAATTAACCCTCTTTAAAGCAAGTCCTTTAAAGAGAGTCTCCCTATGCACGTACTAGTACACGTGAAGTGACGTGAGGCACCATTCACACTGAGGCACTGCGAAGTGGACTTGTGTTGAAGCAGTACAAGTCGCAGCGCCCCGTTACACCTGGTAGCACTTTGTAGTCCGTCCAAGGACCACAATTCCATCATCTAACATGTCCATGTTAGAGGGTAGTGGGAATACAAATCACGTTTCTTCTGAAAGCTATATCTTTCTAAGTGACATAGAAAGCAGTGCGGGTGAACGAATGAGTTCGACCGTAGGAAACAATGCAATCTTGGCATTGCTGCCAATGTAGACAGGATGCCCACCAATCAACCATCGCCAATCCCATACCACATGAACTTGACGAAATGAAGTAAAAAGTAGCCTTGCTGAACCAGCAAGGCTCTCAACAGGCGGATTGTTGAGTTTACAACAGGTTCAGACCCCTGTACCTGGGATGACGCAAACGCGTCGTCCCGAAACCTTAAATATTGACATCTCGAAGTATAAGAGAGTCGAAGAAGACTCCCTCTTAAGATAATTTGTCGAATTGGACGATGCCATAAGGGCTCGTCACATCGTCGACGAGCAAATGCAAGTCGCAGTTGCTCAGTCAAATTTGGCAGGTCGTGCCAAAACTTGGGCATTGGGCCTTAATTTGCGCGACCCATATGTCTTTGGGTCGCTAGGGGCTTTTAAAGCCCGGCTCAAACAGACGTTTGAGCCGCCTAGGGCTAAGCTCAGAGCTCGTTCAGAGATTCTGAAACTCAAGCAAGGCAAGCATGATGTTCACGCTTATGCCCAGCACATACGACTTTTAGCAAGTTGTATCACAAACAACCCAGCTCATGAACACACGTTGATTTCGGTAATCATGCAAGGTTTTACGGATGGTCCCGTAAAGACCCACCTGCTCCGCTTGGAACTGGATACGCTTGAAGAAGCAATATCCGTTGCGGAACAGGAGGACTTCAGCTTGAGACAGGTTTAAGCTAGTTCGTCATCATATCGTCCTCCAAGACGACACGAATTGGGAGGTCCAATACCTATGGACCTCTCTTATGTCGACCTCGCCTTACGAACAACAAGCGATTGCAGAAATGCAATCGCTGTCAAAAGTTAGGTAACTACGCTCATGAGTGTAGTGCTCCACGCCCAACTGAGAGGTACTGAACGTAATTATGGACCGAATGCCTAAAAGGGCAACGGTCGCGGGTCCGACGTTGTTGCGAAATCGCAACAGCGAGGCGGACCGCAAAAAAACGGTCGAGGTCAGTAGGGGTGCAACGCCCTACTGATCCAGCAACCTCAAGAAAATTTGCAAATCTCTTGACGAAAGTTGCTCCAGACACACAATCATTATGTGTCTTCGAACCTGGTGGAGAGGTATCCCTCATCACCTTGAATTTAAAGTGATACATGATCTGTCACTTAGAGCCCAAGTGGGCTGTAAGGCGTCAAAAAACTTAATTCGTCGCCAGTCGCTAGAGGGTTATAGGCTCAAAGATATTGAGCGCGACATTCCCCCAACGAGGATAACGGTGCGTCTAGCGACAGGCGCATCGACAAAAAGGATGAAACGCGTAGTGAAATTTCACTACACGTTAATATATTAATAGTACGTTGATTAACACATCGTACTGGATTTGGATGACAAATTTGATGTCATCCTAGGTTAACGTTGGCTCAAAATATATGAGCCAATAATCAGCTGGCAGCTTCGATGCGTAAAGATGCCTTAGCCCCCACGTACTTGAGTTGAAAGCTCCTCAAAAAGAAATGCTTAAGTGACTAGACTTCAGCATCCCGAGGGAATAATTGCTCGGCAGCCTGTGGATAAGGGGTTCCAGGAAGAAAACAAGACATAATTATTATTTCGGCTGAATACGGATCAAGAGAAGGCGCTTAAACTCTATATCTGTATGCGCCTTTAAAGTTAATTTCGGAGATTACTTAATTAACAACTCTAAAACCTAAACGTTTCTTGAAAGATCTGCATAGTGGTAGAATTAAGCATCTGCGTACTCATCACAGAGGACAAATACGTAACCGATATTCGGTCAGCGGTAATTTTTGCAGAGAACGAACGGGTTCTCAGCAGCTCATCAATGGACGAAAGTGTCCTCGATGTGAAGATACGATTGAGAGATATACTACTCAATCCCGGGAGTCACTTAAGACAAATCCTCTTTATGAGGATTTGATTGAATTCAGGGATGTATTACCTAGAGCAGCTTCACTCTTAGACATACTATCGACGATTACGTCTTTTCTAGGTATCGGCGTTTGAGGCGGTACCGTTCCAGCATTCAATTTATTGAATGCGTGCACTATCCGCCACCCTCCTGTGGCTATCGCACATAGAAGGTCGGAGAGCTATGTGGGGAGGTTGACTCCCTAATAGGGCCCGCTTTAAATCGATCGAGTAATAATTTATCGATCACAAGCACTTGTTCACGAGGCAGTGACCACTGCTTCGTGACACAGTGCTTCGATCCCGGTTTGAGCTCGATCTCATGTCGAGTGCTTTATATTTAGCAACTCGCATGGAACTAAAAATTAGAGGTTCAATGAAGTATTAGAGATTAAGAGTACCATCTTTTCGTCTTTGGATCTGATGGATGCGTTTTATCGAATCCTTATGCGTGAACGGGTCATCCCGTACACAGCAGTAAGCGCTCCAACTGGGATGCTCTGGGAATGGCTAGTATGTCACAGGGGATTAGTAACGCCCCTGCAACATACAACAGATGGGTAACAAATCTGTTGAGACGGGTGCGAGAATTCGCAATGTGTTATTTTAACGATATATTCGTCCATAGCCGGGCTATGGACGGGAAGCCGGACTTGGAAGCTCATAAAATTCACGTTTGTCAGGTTCTTACAAGCATAAGTTGTACGCAAATCTCAAGAAGTGAATATTCGCTGCAAGCGAAATATTACTTCTTCGATGCATCGTCGGCAAACACGGCTTGCACCCTGATCCCATAAAGATCAAGGCATTTACCGACTGGCCAGTCCCAGTCGATGTCAATGGGACTTAGAAAGTTCCTAGGGCTAGCGGCGTACATGCACAAATACTGACGCAATTACACCGATATGACATATCATCTCTCTCGTCTCTAGAAAAAAGAGGAGATATATCTATGGAACACTGATTGTCAGCGTTCTTTTGAAGCATCAAGCAAAGATCGATGCAATTGATCATCTTGGCGGTTTTTGATCAAGACAGATCATTTGATGTGGTCTGTGACGGCAGCGATTTCGCAATCGGCTGTGCGTTAATGCAATACGATACAGACGGCGCGGAGCGCGTCGTATGTTACCAATCGCGTCAGCTGCAACCGGCTGAGCGCAATTATCCAGCGCATGACAAGGAACTCCTTGCCTGAAATATGCACTGGCCAAATTTAGGGTCTATTCTTTCGGAGATAAATCATTCATCATATTTACGGCCAACACCTCTCGCAAACAACTGCGAGTTGGCTATTCTTCGCCGCGGAGTAAAATTTCTTCGTAAAATATAAACCAGGACGACCTAATATCGCCGCTGATGCGCTGTCACGCCGACCCGATCTCGAGTTGGCTGCACACTCCAACAGTAAAATAATTTCACTGTAGCAACACTCATTCTAAGTGTTCTGTCGTCACCTTTGTTTAATGACATAAAGAAAGCCTAACCAGAAAAAAGGTTTTCTGCGGTTAACGGATCATCTAATAAATCCAGCCAATAAATCTTTAAAAGATTCATCGGCTTAATATCGATCGCCATCCAATCGATACACAACACGCAACGGCTTATTGTATCGCACAGCCGTTGCCGGCGAAACTCCACGTGTCGTCGTCCCAACTCACAATGAATTCCGCTTGCGCATCACGTATGACTATCGCGACGCACCACCAAGTGGGCATCGTGGACGTGAATTTTTTTTATCTCACAGTAAGTCGCGACTTTTACTGGCTCTGCCAGTATCAGCTCGTGCGCAAGCACAGATGTGCTTGCGAGGTGTGTCAACTGGTAAAGCCCAGCCCTTCCTCCCTTACAACTCTTAAACCTCTACCACTTCCGGCAGATGTTGAAAGTCCGTATCGATGGACTTCGTCTTCGGATTTCCCGAAGACGATCACAAAACCAAAGGAATCCTTGTTTTTGTAGACAGTTCAGCAAGATGGTACATCTTGCTGCAGTACCAGAGTCAATCACGACTCGAGCTCTACCCGTATCTTTATCTATACGGTATTAAGACTCCCCGTTTACCCCATAAATTAGTCTCCCAAAGAGACCCGCGGTTCACGGCGGAGTTTGCCGATTCGTGTTCCGAACTATTGAGACATGGCTAACTATGTCAACTTCTGATCATCCGGAGACAGATGGCCAGACGGAACGCTTCAATCGCGCCTTCAAAGAGACACTTCGATGTTACGACCAATCGTATTAGAGTTGGAACGAGGTTTAACCTCTGGTCGTTTTCGCCATCAAAAATTCGCTGCATGCGTCTACAACGCATACAATGCCCAATGAGAGAGTTTAAAGGGAGGGAACTTGCACAAGCAAAACCAGTTCTGACTCATGCTCATCACGCGTCGAAATTACCAACAACACAAATGATATCGATGACGAAGTGATCGACATCAAAGAAGAGAAAGATCTCATGGCTGTGCGCACAAAGCGCACCGAGAAAGACAAAACAAATAATTCACAGGACGTTTCGTACAGGATCTTATTGCTAACTCAATGGACCGGCCAAAACGGAACACAGACAAACATGGAAGAGCAAATGTTCTTTTATTTAAAATTAATGATATAGTACTATCGTCTACGGTTTACCTACATAAGCATGTAGTCAGTAATGTGGGTAGCAGTAAACTACTACCCAAAATTATTGGGCCATCGTGAACTGCATCACAGAGGCAATGCTTACACAATAAAATTGCCACGTAGGATGCGAACGAGTCCTACGTCTTACGTTGGTCGGCTCCGCCCATACCATCAGTACGCAGTTTCTTCCGAGGACGGATCTGACCACCCTTTCTTAAGAAACTAAAAGATTACAGTGATTACGTTCTAAACTCTCCTTTTGAGTGAGGAGATTCTCATGGCGAGTCCGAAGTTCCCCGAAATCGCGATGAGATGACGACAGCTCGTCACGAAGAGCGTGATACTACCGTTCGTATTTCAACATTGAATACGCACTTTTCGAACGGTTCGAAAATTGTTCGATACGGTAATTCTGTACCGTCGAGTGATGCTTACCGCGCTCGTGATCAAGACCCTCCTCCAATACATGGAGGTAGTGGTCCATGCTCAACTCTAGATCAATCACATAGGGCGAATTTGATTTCTCGTCCTCCGCCACAACTATTGGTGGATTTCCACGGTATACAACATTTCCTTGTGAAACGCATCGTAAGCCACCGTGATGTGAAGGAGCAGCAACTGTATTTACTTGTTCACTGGCGCGGTTGTCCACCTTCCCGTGACAGCTGGGAGCCCCGTTCTCAGCTGGTTGTTGATGTTGAAGGTCTCGTCCGTCAGTACGACGAGACCCATCCGATAGACAGAAGGTCCATCGGACACACGCGCCCCTGTTAATCGATGGCAAAACGTCAATCGCATCGCGCATCTCTATAGAGAATGCGAGATCTTCCTCGAGGCGAAGAAAGGAAATAAACATCCCTTATCACTTGATTCGTGATGTCGACACAACACGGACAGAGTTCACCCCAGGTGGTACATGAAAGTCCTGCCTCACTAGACAACCGTTGCAGTTAAAATCTTGCACTGGTTAGAGTTCGCGTTTCAAACTTAATGCAAATCGCGTTAAGGCTTTAAGTCAACGCCTGACGACGTTCAGGCGACTGTTCACTCTCCCCGAGTCGGCCATCTTGACCGACTCGCATTCGTAGTCAACCTCCAAAGAGGGGTCGTATTCACGTGGTGAATCACCACGTGCACTCGCAACATCAAGTGTTGTGCGAGTGGAAGATACTACGGCAGACGGAACGTCTGCCGCAAGAGATAACAGCGCGTCATCCGCGGCTGCATGTACCGCAGCCGAAGGTTTCGCACTCATCACACACCACATGGAGTCGTTAATCATGCTATAAAATTGAAAAAGATGGTTCTGACCAATCAACATAGTTTTCGATGAAGTAGTCTTATAGTGACAACTCTAATCAATGACAGTCAGAGTGATTCTCGTTTAAGGGAAAGATGATGTATCGGGGTGTATCGTTACATGAAATTAACACTCAAATATTTTTATATAATATATAATCGAAAAAGTGGATACTATTGAGAGAATATTACTTGACATAGTGACAATATACATTGGTAGATTAAGGCCTTATGCTTACTTGTTCCGCGGTCCAGTCAGCACTGGACGCGCGCAAAGAGAGCGACAGATACGACTCGATTACATGTTTTGTATCAGTATATAATTAGTTAGTTACAAATAGATAGAAACAGAAGAACTTAATTAAATCAGATACAGTTACTTTTAACCCTCTTCAAAGCAAGCATTCTCACAAAAGCCTTCCTCTGTACGTACTAGTGTACGTAAAGTGACGTGTGGCACCACTCACACTGAAGGAATGCAAAGTGAACTTATACTGAAGCAGGTCAACTCGGCAGTGCCCCGTTACAACTTTCGCTAGTGCTGCTTCAGAACTAGCTTACCTGCACAATCAACATTGAAAGTGACGTGTCTTCAAATGAGGAAGCTCAATCGAGTAGACGTGCTAGTAGCATTCGCTCTAGCATGTTCGGTTCCGACGATGAGGACGAATCCCCATCTCTAGCACCGTCTCCCGTGCCGCCACCCGCACTGATTCATGTGCGTGGTAATGACGATGGTGTAGACTATCGTATTAAAGTTATTGTGGCACCTCTGCTTAAGTGAGTTCCACTCAGGAGAGTGCAGACAATGTAAATTGGCGTCTTGCTCCTGGGAAGAAGCCGTGGCTTTTGACCATACGGCTAGTTAGTAGCTTGGCTGGAAAGACTTTTCCTTACAATAAATATCCCTCATTTATTGCGACTGAGCTGTATGGCCTTGATCCCAGCGCGAAGAACTTTCGCGCTGAAGAAGATTTTTATCTCGATGCTTTTCTTAAGCATCGATGGTATAGTGGCAACAACAAGCAAGATAAAAGCTCTTTGATGCAAGCCTGAAATGCGTTTAGTCGCAAGGTCAAAGACATTGGACGCGAAGCTTGGATACGCTACGTAGAAGACGTTCAGATGAAGCTTTTGTGAAGCCTTGAAGTCTTAGCTTCTAAAGGTTAGCACTTACAATATGACCAATTTGGTATTATTGATGCAATAAGACATAAGCTCTATTGATTGGTTGAATTAAGTCTTAAACAACCCCGCCAATCGTTTCAAGACACGATTGTGTGGTGCGCAAGGAGGTGCTATACTTATTTAATTATTAATATAATAAGTTCAGTAGTAGATAGAAGATAGTCACGAAAAGAATTAAATATATTACTACAGTTTTCCTTTTCCCTCATTTTAATCGTTTCAATTATCTTTGGTAGCTAAGCCCCTTAACTACTTAAAAAAACTTTCATCGGCACCCCTGTGTACGTGAAGTTTTGAGGCACTTCACCTTCACTGTAAACAGTGTAAAGTTAACTAGTACTTATCCGTACTAGTGAAAGGTGCTCCGTTACAGCATGAATATACGGTTTCCAAGCAGGTTATTAGTAAACTGACCCACAGCGCTTAGCACTAAACCAGCAGTGGCGGAACAAGGTAGCCAATGTATCGGACATACTTGAGAAACAGGCGCATTTGAATATTCGCGCAGAAGTTTCTTCTGTGCTTAATTTACGAGGCGCTTTAAAAAAAGCACATCCTTAATCATTCTCAGTCGTATTTAAGATCCTTGTAAATTAGCCAATTACGAAAAGTTATAACAAACTGACGGGATTTTACCAAGAAACTGAGGCCTAAGCTTGAGTCGCGAGCTATGATTGGCTGCATGTTTATGAGCGAATTTTGACTGGCTGTACAAATATACGACAAAATAGTTAAGTCTTGCATATGGAAGCTGGCAAAAGCTTATAAACTTAACGTAGCTAAAAATTAATGACGATCACAACAGAGGAAACATCCTCTTGAAGCATTTATAGAGTTCGTCGTTTTGGAGCAGTTACACAATACTATCGACTTGGATTAGTAATAGAAACAGTAGCAGGAGAAAAACAAAAGTATTCCCAATCATCTGCAGTACATAGATATCAAGGCTGACCTGCTGTAGAGAATCTAAAATCAGCCATGGAAGCTAGAACGACCGTGGGCTGTGGGAGCAGGGTCGGCATTGACATTAGCAGAAGCAGGTTTAGTGCACCCTTTACTGTAATGTCTCGGTTGACCTAAATTTTCACAACGTCTTTGTGGTCGAAGGGAAGCCCCGTTTACCTCGAATTGCGACGAATTGCGCTGTGTTGATCCTGAAGGGCGTCCTCGGCTGCGTACATTCGTGTATGAAATTGGAAAGGGTATGATACGATTAATTTGAGTGGTATGAAGTGCAAGCTTTCTTATCGCGTTCGTTCTGTCATGTATTCGAATCCAGGGGTATAAGCTCCAGCCAATCAAATCTCGTTATTACAGCTTAGAGGTCCTATGTTTACGATTCGAATGTCATCTCTATCGATAACACTTAATATGCATTGCGAGCATATCTTTCTAGATACCTTGCGTAACGGATACGCTAGCCGTCATCCCTATTAATGTGAAAGCACCTATGTGCATCACATACACAAAAATTGATCACAAATGTGAGCCACACCCGAGTGCTGGATCTAATTACACTAATTAAGTAATAAACCATCGTCTTAAGTACACGAAGTGTACTTAGCAAGGACTGTGTAGCATTAGGGCAACTTTAGCCCGTTACACCATCCCCCTCTTTAAGAACAAATTTACATCATAAATTCGTCAAGGAGGAGAGAGATACTGCGAGCAGCTTTACGCGCCGCTAGTTCACTCTATCACTCTAGCGGCCTGAGTTTCCATACACGACGCCAAAGATGCAACCTGAAAGGAGCAATATTGGTGGGTCGTCTGGGAAGACGCCCACTCAACCTCGCACTAAACACACGCGCCGCGTGAATCCGCCGGCCGCGTCGAATGCCTTAGTCGAAACGCCAACAGCTACTGCTGCTGTCGCGTTAACAGGGCTAAAGGATCCATCCCACTTTAACAGTGAGCATGCTGATTCGTCGCTCATTGTCGACTACAATGAGTCGACACCGTTGCCGTTACCTCATAGTAGTGATGCGGACAACGAGCTCATGAGGAAGGATGATGGCGCATTATTGCCCATCCAAACTTCTCTCATGGCTCACAACATGGAGACAGCAACATTAACGAATGCTGTATCGTCGTCTGTGCTGGATAGCGCAGCGACAGGTAATCAGAGCGCTGCCTAAAAGGCGCAGCCGCTTCTTCGTTGGGTAA
>NC_090622.1:209576-221847 GCF_004359215.1 Bremia lactucae | reverse complement strand
CCTTCGTCCGTTCAGTCTCAGGCGTTAAACGCTGCTGAACGACGTATTGCGGATCTCGAGAGTCAAGTCTCACGACTGACCTCGGATCTCGTTGATGTCCGAGCGAAGGCTCGTCAGGGTTATGAACGCCTGAAGACTCGCTTGGACCTTTTCGAACGGATAATGCTGAGGGATCCGCGTTACTCGCGTGATGTCCCTCGCTCTCCAAGTCCTGTTCGTGGAGGGAGGAATCGGTCTGATAGCTTTTCGCCTTCACCATCCCCCTCACCCGAACGACGCTCGACTCACAGTCGGCGTCACCATCGGTCTCCTTCGCCAGATGGGGATATGTGACCTCATTTGGGTCTACATACCGTTTTGGACGACTCACGTAAAACACGGGGTGCGTCTTCATATACGTAGGAAGGTTGAGGTCTCCAACCTCTTCAAACACCGTAAAGGGCCCAATGAAACGCGGCAACAACTTCGTATTACCTCCGGGCAGTATAGAAATTTGCATTGTTTGGAAGTGATTATAATGTTAAGTGCGACGTGTACTTTAAAAAGGTAGTTATATTTTCCAAAAAGTTGTGAATATAACAATTCCTTATATTTATTTACAACCTCTAAGTGTTACTTTCATGTAACGATACACCCCGTTACAAAAGGTGCCCCGCTATAGACAGTCTCACTAAAAGCATGCAACAAAAGACTAGTGTGGTTTGTGGTAGCTTTAATAATTATTGTAATACTTTATTACAAAGCAATTGTAAAAATCTATAAATCAAAATTTGGATTAACAGTTGCATTTAAAGAAAAAAAATTCATTACACTTTAACAGTTGCATTTAGACCATGCGCAGCTGCAGTCCGACTATTGGGCGCATTAAAAGTTCGCCAGGCTTATTGCGTCATTACGCGTATGATTTGGCTCTCGGAAGATGTAAAGATGTGACTACGCATCTGACGGGTAAGGGCTAACACCAACAAACCACAATTTAATGACATGTAAGGATTAAAGCCGTTTTGCTTACTAAGTTTGACAGTTTATCGTCGCTCGCCAGAATGAAGACCTCACCAACCGAGTCTATTTTACATCGTTGCAGCTAAATATGCGGTTTTTAAAATTAATGGCATGACGCACGTTTCTATCAAGAAAACGCTGTCGCATGCCGGGGGAGTTAATTCCACGTAAAAATTACCGACAAAAAAATGGCAACAACAAGCTGTAAGTGTCTTTTTCGGTGGAATGTTCAGTTTTTGTAGATTCATCGCCATTGTAACCACTACAAGGTAAAATCGAGCGTGACCGCACAACAGGTTGTTTTATGATTTAAGACTGACCAACCTATGCTGTATAATTTGGCATTTGATTTGCACTCTCAATTTGTCGACTGTCAAACATATCATTCCTCATTTTTTAGCACGTTCCTTAAGCGAAAAATGGTGTTTTCAACGTCCTTATTCGCTCTGATTGCAGTAGTCGCCCCCGGCGCCAACTACGTCAAAGCACACGGGTTTATAAATGACCCCAAACCGACATGGAAAAACAAGGAGACCAGCGAGTGGGTGGTTCAGATACCACCTTTTTGGAAGGGGCCCTGGGATGAAGCCAAAGGCGATGATGGACTTCTCGCATTGTTCAAAGAGTTAGCGCCTGCTAACAATTTCAAGGATCTTCGTTCTCTTTTTGACGGTAACCCGGAATTTGGCGAAGAATGTGGTTATACAGACCCCAAAGGCACGCCTGTAGATCCCCCGTCGAACGGCGCGGCCACTTTATCTCGTGGTATCGTTCACGCTGGTAGTTGCGAAATTTGGCTTGACGATAAGTTGGTTCTTAGAAATGACGACTGCCAAAGCGCGTACGGCGATGGTACACAGCAGACAACCACTGTCTTCAAGCCCGTCGACTACTCGTCATGTGCTGCAGGTGGTTGTTTACTTCGATTCTATTGGCTGGCGTTGCAAAAGCTCGATGGCAAAACGGTGTGGCAAGCCTACAAAAATTGTATCCCTCTGACGGGTCCTGCAGGTGGAGGCGGTGCTGGTACTTCCAAGAATACCAAATCTGGTGCGGAATCGGAACCACTTCAAAAAACGTACTCTGATGACGACCTGACTCAGACGGCCGGTGACACTGCGGAGCAGTCGGACATTCCATCAACTGGTGATCCGAGCTCCAAAAAGACGGACTCGGACTCTCAGATTAAAGACAAGTCCAAAAAAGAGGGTGAATCGGATTATGAGAAGGAAGATTCATCGGAAAAAGATGGCGACTCGGACTCTAAAAAGGAAGATTTATCGAAGAAAGATGGAGACTCGGACTCTACAAAGGATGACGCTGCTAAAAAAGACGGCGAC
Organism: Bremia lactucae; assembly: GCF_004359215.1. Classification (NCBI taxonomy): domain Eukaryota; phylum Oomycota; class Peronosporomycetes; order Peronosporales; family Peronosporaceae; genus Bremia; species Bremia lactucae. The sequence goes on along the minus strand of NC_090622.1, from coordinate 219,505 downwards.
TCGGACTCGATGAAGGAAGACTTATCGAAGAAAGATGACGACTCGGACCCGAAAGAGTCAGACTTATCCAAAGAAGATGGCGACTCCGACTCCAACAAGTCCCCTCAAGTTGGTGGTGACTCAGACCCTATGAAATTAGACACTCCGTCAACTGGAGGTTCGAACACTCCCCCTTCATACGGAAATTCGGACCCTCCATCGTCGAACCCTCCTCCAGAGAACCCTTCGAGCGACACACCTGATGTGACTCCTGCCCCGGCTCCAAGCAGCAAGTGCACGGGCCGGCGCCGTCGTTTTTAAACCTCCAATTAAAGGAGAATACCAGTTATGTATATCTTTGTATGTGGAAGGTCTCCATTCCCTCCCAATTTAATGTCAACAACTGTCATGATTCCATGTCCATTTCATTATTAACTTAAACGTCATTCGTATCATTGCCATTAGTCTTTGTCGACAACATTCTTTTGTCGCTAAGATGTAGTAGCGTCGTATTTATTTGCGCACACATTTGGCAAGCAGTAATTTTGTTTCATTTGCATTGCATTAGAAAAATACGAGCATTGTTGCAAAACAATACATCGAGTATTTGGTCACACATTAGTGCACACCGGTCTAGAAATATGTCAACTTCCGATTCTAATACAGGAGCGGTTATTATACGCAAGCAGGAATGAAAGAATATAGAATCTAAAAGCCTAAATGCAACAAAATGACGATTAATGTGACAAATCACAGATTGCAAGCTTAACCGCGGCACGTGCACGCCATTAACTCAATGACTCGTTCTTTCAATCGACCGCCACTACCTACTTTCACGATTTACATGACTATCGTAATGAGCAAACGGTATAGCTCGCAGCATGGATAGCCTACAGCCTTTGATTGTCGGCATCGTTTCCTATGCTCAAGACTTTGCGTATAGACCCACCGATGCAACAGATGGACTTTGCAGTGCCACGCAATCGCAGATACTGAAAACTTAAGTAATTTTTCTCAGACACTCCTCATGTCCTTAATGATTACGATTTAGTACGACAAAAAATGTCTGCGTGCAGTATTGAGCAGATGCACGAGAGAAAGCCGGAGCTCTTTGACCTGCGAAATAAAATAGCGATTGGATGCCATTATTCTTATCACCAACGTCATTCTGACCCGCTTTATCATAAAATACACATCTAGTTTGCTTTGTCGATCTGGTACAGCATCTCTTATTTTGTCGCATTGACTGACGGGAAGTGAGCTTTTGGCCATTGGCGATAGATTAGCTACATGGCCAATAATTTTAGGGAGCCAGCATAGTCACACACCCCTTTTGGTATAGTTACACTCCTCCCCGTCTGTACCGAATAAACACGTCATATATAATATTTTCACTGTATGAATCATTTTTACTGCACCGAAAAATCAAACGTTGCTCCTTTAGAATCGTCTTTAGATCGCCCTTTTGCCATTTGGAACATCACACCCTACTTAATTAGATGAGAGTATTGTAATGGGTGTGATCGCCCATGGGCACATCAGAAATCGTTTTTTCGTTTGGCAATGTTAAATGTACTGTTTTTAACAGTGGAGAAATCGCCAATAAAGCCTGCAATTGATTGGCAAGTCATAAAAAAAGCGAAATGAAAGAATGAAAGAACAGCAAACCGAGCAACAAAGGATAAGTTGAGCTGGAAATAAACGATAAGACCGTGCGTGCTAGAAAGTCTTTGGAGGTCAAGCTAATGATAAATTCATTTTACTTTACTTCTACAACCTTCTGCGGAAGTGCGTCAAAAAGGCGAATCGAAGTGCTCTTTTTTGTACCGACCATGAGCCACAATTCCCTCATGTTTCAGCTTTTGTCGGCTTTCGTTCGTTATTTCTTCGTTGACAAAGCATCTTGCTATTTAACATGAAAGTACGCATATATTGCGAAGTCTTTGTGCAGATCTTACGAGCTACTGAAGCTAGAAGGGCCTGCTTAAAGGTTTCCCAATATATATTCTAGTTATCAACAAGTTGCTACCATTACGCTACTCTCATAAATACAGACGCTACTTTCATAAATACAGAGGTGGATAATTAAGGGGTGTGGCAATACCGGATCCCACAAGTAATTTAGCGGGGGTGTACATAAGTCCAAAAGGGATCTGAAGACGACTAGCAATTTTGCGATATAGCGGAATAATGAAACGGTCTGTTTTTAACGTGTTCTTTTTATTTAATTAAAAAAAACAGTTGGGAAGGGTGTCTGGCAATACCAAATGGGAATGCCTTTATTGGTTCCCTAATTTAGCTGATGATCGTCAAATCGTTGTACATTATGTCAGGTAAACTGACTTGTAGCGATCCACAGAGTCGCGCAACTCGTGAATAGTTACGACTGACTTCTTGGCTTCTCGCACCCAACTACTTCGGTTGTTCACTCCTGCCGCTAGAAATGGGTTTATGAATGAGAATTTATTAAATGCTACCCGAGAAAGACACGGCGCACCCGTTGAACCTATCTTGAATATCGACCGAAAAGCACATCCAGTTGTGACGCGTCAGTTGTATTGTCGAAGTCGCGTTTACAGCCACAAATTATGTCATGCAAGCACTTGAATATTAATGGGATTAAACGGCTTGGACGAATATACAGAAACGTGCTTCTTTCTTACCCGAATTTTTTGCTTACCATATGGTGGCACCGTCGGTAATTTAATTAATGCTCTCATAGAAGACTAAATAACAAAGCAAAAGTCATTTATTACAAAAGAGGAAGATTTCTTACTCTGTTTCACGGCTTGGCTATCAAAATTAACGATTATTGTAATGGGGCACACATCGGTTGGATAACAGTTGTTGTGGTAGTACATTAACTTATGGGTAAAATACCCTTTTATCTAATTTTTAATTAGTTAGTTGCTTAAATCCCATATATCATGGGTAACAAATGTGGTCGCCGCCAGATATGAATCTGGCGGCCAAAATCTATTTAAATTAGCTAGAGTAAGGTTTTAAGATTTAACTAAATAGAGTTAAGTTTCCCTATTGATCTTAAAGCGTTAAGTGCCTTCCTAAGGCTTGCAAATTGATCTGTAAGAGATAGAAGCCTTTCTAAGGTATATCCTTTTGGGCTCTAGTTGCCACTTGGTTCTACGAACCCCTAAATTTCTTTAATTAGGATTCCTTAAACTTTAATAGCTTGTAACATTCCCTGAGTTGTTAGCCCATTAGTTCAATAGACTAAGTGACTCTCTCAGTCTGAAAGTCTTCCTCTGACTTTATGAGCGAGATAGCTCCGCTACACCTGGTAGAAAATGGGAAAGGTTACTTTCTGAAGCTATACACTCGTAGTCAATCTACGCCCGCATCCTTACAAAACTAAATCATCACGAAAATGGAAGAGGTTCCAGAACTTTCAGAAGCGCAATGCGCCGCTTATGACAAGCCCAAAAACCTTTTTTGGGCTTGAACACGTGGAATTGATTATCTCCCAGAGACCAGAGGCCCTGCATGCAAGGCTTCAAGCTTTCGTGCGATACGTAGCCTCCCTGATAGGTCAGGTAGAGGACCACGTAGCGGCATCTATGCCAACCAGGTACATCTCTATACTTGAATTAGAGCTGAGGGCTCGCCATCTAACTGTAAATGTGAAGACATATGAGGGAAAAGAGAGAGAAAATCACCCTTTTTGGGTTTAGCAGATGGAAATGTCCATTGATTCCGTCTTGTTCCTAACCGAACGGCAATAGGTGCTATGGCCACTTCTGAACTTGGAGGTAAGGCCATGAAGTTGGCACTATCGTGCAGCAAGTCAAAACACGACTTTATCCCTCATTGGATTCGCTAAAACAGTAAATGACGAGCATGTTTGCACCGCCTGATCAGGCTTTTCGCATGTGAGCACGGCTTCTTGCGACTCGAAAGGGTAAAAGAACCTTAGACGCTTTGTCCAGGAGTTATGACCTCTCATTGCATCTGTGCATCAAGACCCGGTGCAAGAAGCAATTGTAGTAAGAATCTTTATGGGGGGCCTCAATGACAACGTTGCCCGGACGGAATTATTCCGATCTCATCCTGCTACGTCCGAAGAGGCAGTTGCCATAGCGCAAGGCGCCAAGTTCGACTTTAGGTCTGCTCGCGTTAGCACGCCTGTCTACCGAACAAGCTCTTCGAGCACATGGGTTCCGTCTAATAGAGCGGAATCCATGGATTTAAACCTTGCTGAGGAAGGAGAAGAGGCTCTTCAAGCTGTTTAACAGTATAAGACCATCCGTAGATGTTATATGTGCGGAAGCACGAAACATTTACGCCCTGCCTGCCCTCTTCGAAATTCGCGTAAAGCTCGAATGAGCTCCAACTCCGACCAACATCAGAGATACGGTACAGTACGGGAAAATGTCGATACCTAGTAGATGCGGGGCGCCCTAATGGGGAAGACCTTGGCTCTGTTGAACCTCCAGGAGGTGAGAATCAACAGAACCTAGCCCCAATTAGCTCGGTGCTTAATGACACGGGCGAGAGCACAAGCCTGGCTAGCTAGTCGCTCAAGCGACTGTAAAGGGCTTTCATAAGCCGTGGTCAGTTTAGTTGACTCAGGAGCGTCTTGGAATTATACTTGACGCCGATCCCTTGAACGAAGTCATTAATTCGTTGAGGCGCTTAAAGTGCACGAATATGATACAATCACTGTTCGCTTAGCAACTGGGACTCGTGTCACTGTTCCCAAACTTCCATTGAACTTAGTTATATAATGTCTGGACTTTGATAGTATGGAACGCTGTCTAGATCTTGATTGGGATCCGAGATATGATCTCATCCATGGTATGGCCTGGCTAGAGCAGTATGAGCCATGGATCGGTTGAAGGTCTAAGACCTTTGGCGCCACGCGCCACGTTCCTAGCAAAATTTTGGAGAGTCACGAACCCACATTTGCTAGGCAACAAAAGCGCTAATGGCGCGGTTCACTGAATGAGTCTATCAATATTTTAGGCATTGGCATGTCTGAGTTAGTAACAAAAATTTTAAAACCATAGATTCTGAGTCCGGCTTAGCAGTAATAAGTGGAACGGCACTTACTCCGTCGAGTACACTCGTTGTAATAACGATTCACCAAATGCTGAAAGCATCGTTGGCCTAAGGCCGAATCATCAAGGGTGCAATATCCCTGAGATACGTGGAGTGACACGTCTAAGTCCACCGAGTATGATCGGCCGAGGTGGCATCATACTGTATGTCAGTAGTGACACTGTTGGCGGTCCGTCAGGACCTCAAGGGTGCAATATCCCTGAGACACGTAGAGTGGCACGTCTAAGCTCACCGAGTGTGGTTGGCCGAGGTGGCACCATACTGAGTGTCAATAGTGACACTATTGGCAGTTCGCCAGGGTATTTTGGGTCAAAGACTCCTAATGCACATGAAGCGACACGTAAACGTTCGCTGAATAAGGAAGTTAAGTTTGTCAACTCCTTGTCGGATGACAAATTAAACACCATGTCTTGTATAGAATCAATACAGGCTGGAAACCCCGAGGACGTGAATGTCCCGGCCTTTAAGAGGCGTAGTGTTTCCACCTCAAGACAGGGTGGACACGAAGCGTGTATACATTCACAAAGTGATACGAGTGAGCATCCGGCTACAGCATTCAACAGGAAGCAAGTACAGTACATAGGCTTTTAAATGGCGTAGCTGGTAACATTGAGGGAGAAGTTAGCCTTGCGGCAAGCCGCTCGTTACATGCCCTTTTAGAGCTAGACGAAATGTCTATTGATGAATGCGGTCGAGCCTTAAAAGCTGGTGACTTATCTGATTTGGTAGTCATTCGACCTATGGTTGACATAAACTCATCGTCACTTCTAGACGAAGGGATGACACAAAAGATGCACTTGGTGCGCGGAATGGGTCATCGATCTTTAAAGATTCTATAGATTCATTTTAATTCTTGATCAAGGAATTCCAAGATGTGGTGTAAAATAATCCACCATCTGTTTTACCTCCGGATCGAAATGTTCGTCATGAAATTGGCTTGGCAGCCTTAACCAAAGATTTTGTCATTGGCAGTGCTCTATTTCAAACAGATGTTGATGGGCATGAACGTGTTATTGCGTTCAAGTCTAGCCAGCTTAAAGCTGCGGAAAAGAACTACCCAGCTCATGACAAAGAGTTACTTGCTATGAAGTATGCTCTCGTCAATATCAGAGTTCAACGAGAGCGGTAAGTGTCACTAGTTGAAACAGACGGTGCCGGCTCACCGTATCGAACGGTTGAAAGCCGTTCGGAAAGTGCATTCTTAATGTTGAAGTACAAACGTAAGTGTCACGTTCTTCATACTCAAGATAAAGTTTCTCTTTTGAACAACAGAGCTACTGCAGTCGCAAACAAGTCACTATCAGCAGAGGTAAGCCGTTTCTGATTTTTGACTCCAGAACTACTTGAGTCGCGAACAAGTCACTACCATCCTCAATACCGCTTTCTAATTAACAACTTAGAGTGAATGTTGCTTATTTTTGACTCCGGAACAACTGCGGTCGCAAACAAGTAACAATCTTCCTTAACGCAGTTATTCAGTGGTCATATAGTGACCACTCCATCCAATGACTGTCAGAGTGACTGTCATTTAAGCGAAAAGTGATGTAATGGGGTGTATCGATACTAAAAATTAACATTTAAAGGTTGATATTTATTATATTATGTAAAAGGTCGATAATATTTTGGAGAAAATTACTTTACATGGTAATATTCTAAGAGCTTACCCATTGATAAATATAGACCATTATATCTGCTTTTTCCGCGGTCCAGTCAGTGCTGGGTGCGCGCAAAGAGAAAGACAGATAAGACTTTATTACGTGTTTTGTATTAATTTATAATTAAGTCAGTATTAAGTAGATAGAACAGTAGAACCTAATTTTATTGATACAGTTTTGAATTAACCCTCTTTAAAGCAAGTGCTTTAGAGAGAGTCTCCCTCTGCACGTACTAGTACACGTGAAGTGATGTGAGGCACGTTTCACACTGAGGCAGTGCGAAGTGGACTTGTGTTGAAGCAGTACAAGTCGCAGCGCCCCGTTACACCTGGTAGCACTTTGTAGTCCGTCCAAGGACCACAATTCCATCATCTAACATGTCCATGTTAGATGGTAGTGGGAATACAAATCACGTTTCTTCTGAAAGCTATATCTTTCTTAGTGACATAGAAAGCAGTGCGGTTGAACGAATGAGTTCGACCGTAGGAAACGATGCAATCTTGGCATTGCTGCCATTGTAGACAGGATGCCCACCAATCAACCATCGCCAATCCCATACCACATGAGCTTGACGAAATGGAGGAAAAAGTAGCCTTGCTGAACTAGCAAGGCTCTCAACAGGCAAAATTGTTGAGTTTACAACAGGTTCAGACCCCTGTGCCTGGGATGACGCGAACGCGTCGTCCCGAAACATTAAGAATTGACATCTCTAAGTATAGGGAAGTCGAAAAAGACTCCCTCTTGATATGGTTTGTCGAGTTGGACGATGCCAAAGGGGGACGTCACACCGTCGACGAGCAATTGCAAGTCGCATTTGCTGAGTCTAATTTGGCAGGTCGTGCCAAAACTTGGGCATTGGGCCTTAATTTGCGCGACCATATGTCTTTGGGTCGCTAGAGGCTTTTAAAGCGCCCGGCTCAAACAGACGTTTGAACCACTTACGGCTGAGTTCAGAGCTCGTTCAAAGCTTCTGAAACTCAAGCAAGGCAAGCATGATGTTCACGATTATGCCGTGCACATACGAGTCTTAGCAAGTTGTATTACGAACAAAGCTCATGAACACACATTGATTTCTGTAATCATGCAAGGTCTTACGGATGGTCCCGTAAAGATCCACCTGCTCCGCTTGGAACTGGATACGCTTGAAGAAGCAATATCTGTTGCGGAACAGGAGGACTTTAGCTTGAGACAGGCTCAAGCTAGTTCGTCATCATATCGTCCTCCAAGACGACACGAGTTAAGAGGTCCAGAACCCATGGACCTTTCTTACGTCGAAAGCGAGAGACCTCGCTTTCCGAACAGTAAGCGATCACAGGAATGCCATCGCTGCCAAAATTTAGGTTACTACGCTCATGAGTGTAGTGCTCCACGCCCAACTGAGAGGTACGGAACGTAATTATGGATCGAATGCCTAAAAGGGCAACGGTCGCGGGTCCAAAGTTGTTCCGAAATCGCAACAGCGAGGCGGACCGCCAAAAAACGGTCGAGGTCAGTAGGGGTGCAACGCCCTACTGATCCAGCAACCTCAAGAAAATTTGCAAATCTCTTGACGAAAGTTGCTCCAGACACACAATCATTATGTGTCTTCGAACCTGGTGGAGAGGTATCCCTCATCACCTTGAATTTAAAGTGATACATGATCTGTCACTTAGAGCCCAAGTGGGCTGTAAGGCGTCAAAAAACTTAATTCGTCGCCAGTCGCTAGAGGGTTATAGGCTCAAAGATATTGAGCGCGACAATCCCCCAACGAGGATAACGGTGCGTCTAGCGACAGGCGCATCGACAAAAAGGATGAAACGCGTAGTGAAATTTCACAGCACGTTAATATATTAATAGTACGTTGATTAACACATCGTACTGGATTTGGATGACAAATTTGATGTCATCCTAGGTTAACGTTGGCTCAAAATATATGAGCCAATAATCAGCTGGCAGCTTCGATGCGTAAAGATGCCTTAGCCCCCACGTACTTGAGTTGAAAGCTCCTCAAAAAGAAATGCTTAAGTGACTAGACTTCAGCATCCCGAGGGAATAATTGCTCGGCAGCCTGTGGAAAAGGAATTCCAGGAAGAAAACAAGACATACTTATATTTTTTGGCTGAATACGGATCAAAAGAAGGCGCTTAAGCTCTATATCTGTATGCGCCTTTAAAGTTAATTTCGGAGATTACTTAATTAACAACTCTAGAATCTAAACGTTTCTTGAAAGATCTGCATAGTGGTAAGCTTAAGCATCTGCGTACTCATCACAGAGGACGAATACGTAACCGATACTCGGTCAGCGGTAATTTTTGCAGAGAATGAACAGGTTCTCAGCAGCTCATCAATGGACGAAAGTGTCCTCGATGTGAAGATACGATTGAGAGATATACTACTCAATCCCGGGAGTCACTTAAGACAAATCCGCTTTATGAGGATTTGATTGAATTCAGGGATGTATTACCTAGAGCAGCTTCACTCTTAGACATACCATCGACGATTACGTCTTTTCTAGGTATCGGCATTTGAGGCGGTACCGTTCCAGCATGCAGTTTGTTGAATGCGTGCACTACCCCCACCCTCCTGTGGCTATCGCACATAGAAGGTCGGAGAGCTATGTGGGGAGGTTGACTCCCTAATAGGGCCCGCTTTAAATCGATCGAGTAATAATTTATCGATCACAGGCACTTGTTCACGAGGCAGTGACCACTGCTTCGTGACACAGTGCTTCGATCCCGGTTTGAGCTCGATCTCATGTCGAGTGCTTTATATTTAGCAACTCGCATGGAATTAAAAATTAGAGGTTCAATGAAGTATTAGAGATTAAGAGTACCATCTTTTCGTCTTTGGATCTGATGGATGCGTTTTATCGAATCCTTATGCGTGAACGGGTCATCCCGTACACAGCAGTGAGCACTCCAAGTGGGATGCTCTGGGAATGGCTAGTGTGCCACAGGGGATTAGTAACGCCCCTGCAACATACAACAGATGGGTAACAAATCTGTTGAGACGGGTGCGAGAATTCGCAATGTGTTATTTTAACGATATATTCGTCCATAGCCGGGCTATGGACGGGAAGCCGGACTTGGAAGCTCATAAAATTCACGTTTGTCAGGTTCTTACAAGCATAAGTTGTACGCAAATCTCAAGAAGTGAATATTCGCTGCAAGCGAAATATTACTTCTTCGATGCATCGTCGGCAAACACGGCTTGCACCCTGATCCCATAAAGATCAAGGCA
>NC_090622.1:204843-208504 GCF_004359215.1 Bremia lactucae | reverse complement strand
GGCTATGTGACGGGTGGCATTCCAAAGATGCCCCCTCCATCTAAATGGCCTCGTTTAAACGGGCCAAGAGCGTCGCTCCTAGAGCGCGCTCTTGTAGACGCACATAATTATTATGGCGCCTTTCAATCATGGAGGGCTCAGGGAAAATCGCTTGGGCGTATTTTCCCGATCCTGGTCGTGTTGCGTTCAAATGAAACGCCCGACCAATACGAGGCGGAATCCTTGCGTCGCATTCATCAGCATTCCGATGCGATGAAACAGCGGTCGCAACGAATTAATTTCGCCCGCTTGCGTGTGAAAGAAATCATCCATGCGGTACTGAACCCCGTGTTTCGTCTCACAACGCTTCTTCTGCTAGTCCATTTGAGACTAGCGAAGAGGCCTCATCTGGTGCTCCTTTTCATAGGCAGCCACCAAGCCGGGCACACCAATACGTAGGTTATCGATCGGCTCCCAAGCGTCGTAACTCTTCGGTTGACCTTCTCATTGGACGAGGATCCGATACCCTTGCCTCACGAAACGGTGGGCAACCAAGCTTCAAACAAGGAAGCGTTGCTTCTATCCCGCATCCATCAGAGCAGGCGGCGCCCAATACCTTTGTCCGTTCACTCACAGGTGTTAAGTGCTGTTTGGAAACGCATTGCGGATCTCGAAATCAGTCTGAAAACTACTTCCTACTTGGTAAGTGCGCACGAGGAGACGGATTACCGCTCCCGTGACGACACTTGACCAGAGTACTTAGTCTGTTGGGTGCGGACGCTTACGCGCCCCACCACAACTACCTCACTGCACGCAAAATAGCAAGTTAAACCGCTTCCTCACTGTGCTAGGGTGTGTGTCTAAGTAGAGCGTGGCCGCATAACGACGTGCCCGTCTACAAGCTATCAAAACTTAAGGAATCCTAGTTCAAGGGATTCAGTGGTTTGTAAAACCAAGTGGCAACTAGTGCCCAAGAGGATATTCTTAGAAAGGCTTCTATCTCTTACACATCAATGCGCAAGCCTTAGAAAGGCACTGAACGCCTTAAGATCAAAAGGGGAACCGAACTTTATTTAATTAATGAAATCGAAAAACCTTACCCTAGCTAATTAAAATAGTTTTTGGCCGCCAGATTTATATCTGGCCGCGACCACATATATTACCAATATTAAAATGGGATTTAAGTAAATAACCATTTTAAAATATGATAATAAGGTATTTTACCCAAAAACTAAATGTACCACAACAACGGTTCCTCAACCGATGTGTGCCCCATTACAGTCTCACTGAAAGCATGCAACAAAAGACCACTGTGGTTTGTGGTAGCTTTAACAATTATTGTAATATTTTATTACAAAGCAATTGTAAAATCTATAAATCCAAATTTGGATTAACAGTTAGCATTTAGACCATACGCAGCTGCAGTCCGACTATTGAGCGCAGTAAAAGTTCGCCAGGCTTGTTGCGTCATTACGCCATTGATTTGGATCTCGGATTATGTAAAGATGTGACTACGCATCCGACGGGTAAAGGCTGACACCAACAAACCTTAATTTACTGACAGTAAGTAAGGATTAGAGCCGTTATGCTTACTAAGTTTGACAGTTTATCGCTGCTCGCCAGAATAAAGAGCTCACCGACCGAGTCTTTATACATCGTTGCAGCTAAATATGCGGTTTTCAAAATTAATGGCATCCCGCACGTTTCTATCAAGAAAACGCTGTCGCATGCCAGGGGAGTTAATTTCACGTAAAAATTACAGACAAAAAAATGGCAACAACAAGCTGTAAGTGTCTTTATCGGTGGAATGTTCAGTTTTTGTAGATTCATCGCCATTGTAACCACTTCAAGGTAAAATCGAGCGTGACCGCTCAACAGGTTGTTTTATGATTTAAGACTGACCAACCTATGCTGTATAATTTGGCATTTGATTTGCACTCTCAATTTGTCGACTGTCAAACATATCATTCCTCATTTTTTAGCACGTTCCTTAAGCGAAAAATGGTGTTTTCAACGTCCTTATTCGCCCTGATTGCAGTAGTCGCCCCCGGCGCCAACTACGTCAAAGCACACGGGTTTATAAATGACCCCAAACCGACATGGAAAAACAAGGAGACCAGCGAGTGGGTGGTTCAGATACCACCTTTTTGGAAGGGGCCCTGGGATGAAGCCAAAGGCGATGATGGACTTCTCGCATTGTTCAAAGAGTTAGCGCCTGCTAACAATTTCAAGGATCTTCGTTCTCTTTTTGACGGTAACCCGGAATTTGGCGAAGAATGTGGTTATACAGACCCCAAAGGCACGCCTGTAGATCCCCCGTCGAACGGCGCGGCCACTTTATCTCGCGGTATCGTTCACGCTGGTAGTTGCGAAATTTGGCTTGACGATAAGTTGGTTCTTAGAAATGACGACTGCCAAAGCGCGTACGGCGATGGTACACAGCAGACAACCACTGTCTTCAAGCCCGTCGACTACTCGTCATGTGCTGCAGGTGGTTGTTTACTTCGATTCTATTGGCTGGCGTTGCAAAAGCTCGATGGCAAAACGGTGTGGCAAGCCTACAAAAATTGTATCCCTCTGACGGGTCCTGCAGGTGGAGGCGGTGCTGGTACTTCCAAGAATACCAAATCTGGTGCGGAATCGGAACCACTTCAAAAAACGTACTCTGATGACGACCTGACTCAGACGGCCGGTGACACTGCGGAGCAGTCGGACATTCCATCAACTGGTGATCCGAGCTCCAAAAAGACGGACTCGGACTCTCAGATTAAAGACAAGTCCAAAAAAGAGGGTGAATCGGATTATGAGAAGGAAGACTCATCGGAAAAAGATGGCGACTCGGACTCTAAAAAGGAAGATTTATCCAAAAAAGATGGAGACTCGGACTCTTCAAAGGATGACGCTGCTAAAAAAGACGGCGACTCGGACTCGACGAAGGAAGATTTATCGAAGAAAGATGACGACTCGGACCCGAAAGAGTCAGACTTATCCAAAGAAGATGGCGACTCCGACTCCAACAAGTCCCCTCAAGTTGGTGGTGACTCAGACCCTATGAAATTAGACACTCCGTCAACTGGAGGTTCGAACACTCCCCCTTCATACGGAAATTCGGACCCTCCATCGTCGAACCCTGCCCCAGAGAACCCTTCGAGCGACACACCTGATGTGACTCCTGCCCCGGCTCCAAGCAGCAAGTGCACGGGCCGACGCCGTCGTTTTTAAACCTCCAATTAAAGGAGAATACAGTTATGTATATCTTTGTATGTGGAAGGTCTCCGTTCCCGCCCAATTTAATGTCAACAACTGTCATGATTCCATGTCCATTTCATTATTAACTTAAACGTCATTCGTATCATTGCCATTAGTCTTTGTCGACAACATTCTTTTGTCGCTAAGATGCAGTGGCGTCGTATTTATTTGCGCACACATTTGGCAAGCAGTAGTTTTTGTTGCATGTGAATTACATTAGAAAAATACGAGCATTGTTGCAAAACAATACATCGAGTATTTGGCCACACATTAGTGCACACCGGTCTAGAAATATGTCAACTTCCGATTCTAATACAGGAGCGGTTATTATACGCAAGCAGGAATGAAAGAATATAGAATCTTATAGCCTAAATGCAACAAAATGACGATTAATGTGACAAATCACAGATTGCAAGCTTGTACCGCGGCACGT
>NC_090622.1:187006-204743 GCF_004359215.1 Bremia lactucae | reverse complement strand
GTAATTGACCATCCCCTTAAGTACCAAATGTACTTAATGGGGACTATGTAACATTAGGGCAACTCTAGCCCGTTACAGCTTTTGCGGATGTTGTGGCGATGCGGGAAGGACAACGGCGGCGCTACGGCCTCGCAGAGACCGTGAAATGGCCTGCGGATCGACTTTCTTGTGGGAAGTTTGCCAGCGTCTGAAACTGGCCCTTTTGTTTCAGGCGCCGCTTTGCCCACTTCCGAACGCCACGGAGATCAGAACTCCGCGAGTATGGATTTTGAGTTTGATTTACCCGTCGATGCACAGGAGCACCAGCATTTTGGTGGTCGCCGACCGATTTAGCAAGATGGTGCATCTTTCGCCTGTAGCTGTGTCCATCACAGCAGATGAGACAGCGGCTATTATCGTTGATATGGTCTTCTGGCATCATGGCCTGCCTACCACGTTTGTTTTGGATGGGGATCCTCACTTCACTGCCGCATTTTGGTCACGGCTAATCGAACACCTCGGCACTCGCCTAATGATGTCTACTTGCTCACCTTGACACGGACGGGCAGACTGAGCGGGTCAATTGCGTGAAAGACGTGTTACGCAGCTAAGCTTCATCGTTTGCGTCAAGGAGGAGTTCATCTTATCCAAATTCCCGCAACACAACGCAGTCCATGCTTCGACAGGGTTGACACCATTCTTCGTGAACAACGTGCGCCATTTACGCGTTCCTGTTCTTCTTGGATTGGCCGGTTGCTCTACTCCTGTTGGGAAAGAGGGACCAGATGGATTGGTGTCAACGGCGTCTTCACTGATGGACCTCAAAAGCTCACTTAACGTTGCTCGGACTCGCGCAATATCTCAGCGCGAGATTACCCCGGCTGCCATCGACGCCGTAACTCGAAATGAGTTCGAGCCAATTACGGAACGCCGTGCAATTCTACTAGTTCCGTCGACATGTACGGCAAACGACGATGCGGTTCTAGAAGTTATACCTCCGCAGATCGCTCGACTGTCCGACTCCGCATCGAGTGAAGCGTTTGTGCAACAACGACAGTTCGTCGTGCGGTTTGTACGCGACGCTATCGCCTCTGCAGTCGACAAAAAAAGCGTCCGCTGACCAGCGCGGACGCAAGACCCTCGAGAAGATCAAGGTTGATGATTATGAACTACTTTCGACAACTGAAATGCATCGGTTACGAATCTCGATGCCACGAAGCTGGCACCGCGATATATTGGTCCCTTTAACAGCATTAAAGGGAAAGGTGATCGCACACACTGGATATTCCTTGGACGATGCGATTGTATCCTACCTTCTACGTCGGTCGTCTCAAACGATATTGGCCGGCGGCACTTCCGACGATAGGAGGCTCACCGCAGGTGTATACCGCATTCTCGATAACGTGCGCTCTCGACATGTCGGGCCGACGCAGCCCACGCAACTCCGCGTTGTCCCGACGAAGAGCGGCACTTGACTGTTCCAGAAGCTCCAGACGCTGTGCGGATCCAGCGATCGTGGACAAAGTCCCCTCAGAAAGGCTTTCCGCAGCCTCTGCAGATCACGCGCTTGACTGGCATAATGATCAACATAGGTCATCCGCCGATCAACCTCCTGAAGCTGTTCCGCGAGTGACTGTTTCGGATTCGGCGCCTGTCTTGCTAGCCCCGGCGCCACGTGAGAGAATCCAGCGTGAATATCTACTACCATTGGTTCATTGCGCCGGGAATTAACACTGGCTTGTTGAGCGTATTATGGACCATAGTGATTACGACATACTGGTCCTGGCGTTGCTAACCCTCCATCCAGTTTTGTCCCGAATACGCAATATTATCGCGTTCGCCGGCTTAGCTTTCTCCGGAACACGACTCGTGGGAATCTCGCGCAGCGCTTGTGGCGGATGTTCTGCATATCGTACACAAACACGATCGCGCGGGGAGCTGCTCGCAATGTTTGATGACTCAACGTCCCAAAAAAAGTTTTTTTTTGGAAAACTTAACGTCCGGGAACAAGTTGTTGGGTTTGGTGAAAAGTGACTCTTCACGGTCATATTGCTTGAAACAATGGATGCGCGCGCCGGTATCCGTAGAGGTCCCTCTTTTACCTCCCATGCCACGTGCCCCCTCATTCGTGAACATATATTTCGCGAGCATCGCCGTCTATTGAGCGCAATTTGGCCGCGCTAAGCTATATCGTCTGCAGCTTCGAGATTCTTCGCGCCAGTGCACAGTAGGAACGAACCCACTTATGTACCGACATGCACACGTGGGGCTAATAAAATTCGAGACGGCCTAAGGTATGTCTTCTCGCGTTCCAAGTAGGCGCTCGACGCACTGCCCGCGATGATCGTCGTTAAGGGGACGGCGATACGCGGAAAATCGAAAAGATCGATCTGGTAGTGATCAACTCAACGGTGATATTAACGCTTATGCCCAACATACACAATACCTGGTCAGTTGCATCGTTGGTCATTCAATAGATAAACAAACACAGGTAACTGTATTTATTTAAGGTCTTGCAGACGGCCCTGTTAAGACCCACCTGCTGCTGCTAGAATAAGAGTCGCTAGACCAAGCGATCTCTATAGCGGAAAAGGAGGAATTTGGTCTTGAATAGGCTTTTGTCCACTCTGGTGCTTATCGTCCACCGAGACAACAAGAAAACGGAGGTTCGGAACCCACAAATCTCTCGTATGTAGAGAGCGAGAAACCTCGCTCTTCGAGTTATAAACGATTACAGAAGTAAGAAAATGGGCCACTACGCATATGAAAGTAGTGCCCCACGGCCAGTGCTTGAAACATTGAGCGAAAAAGCCGACCTCTCGCTAGGATTAGCGGAGTACGCGGATCCGACGCTGTTGCAAAATCGCGACGGCGAGGCGGAATATAAAAAACGGTCGGGGTCAGTAACTGTGAAGCGCCCTACTAATCTAGCAACGTCAAAAGATTTTGCAGGCCTTACGAAGAAAGTTCTCCTCACACACAAACATTGTGCATCGCTGCCCCAAGTGATGAGGTTAAACTCATCTCTTGAAAATCAGTGGCAAATAATTGCCCCTAAAGTCCTTTGTTGATTGTGGGGCGTCGAACAATTTTATTCGACGCCAACATTGTGACGTGGACATAGTTATCAACGGCTATGCCCAAGCACAGGCAGCGTCGAAGTTCAACCACTCGAAAACTTTGAGTGGTAAAAAACAAATTCCAAGAAAATTTAAAGCGCTCGTCTATAAGAGACAGTGCAAAAGTTTTAGGTCGACTGGAGAGTTGATTTCAGATGATCCCACTGTGGTAGCGCCACCACAGCTAGAGGCAGTTGGGGAGGATACTCAAATAATTTCTGTGGAAATAAGTCCCCAAGAATCGGTGGGAATAAGACACAGGAACCTGTGGTCAAAGGTTCCAAGGCACTTTTGGAGATAAGTTCCAAAAGGAAAACTGAGACAATAAATGTCTTAGTACACAATGAATCAAGTGTAGGTGCTTATACACTTGATCTTATCGCTCCTCCGAAGTTAACTTCGGAGATGACTCAATTGTTAAAGCTTGATCCGAACCGGTTCTTGCGCGGCCTGCGTAGTGGCAAAGTCAAGCAGATCTACGTACTTGTCACAGGTGACAACTGCGTAGCCGAGATCCGGTCGGCAATAGTATTTTCTGAGAGCGAACGGATTCTTAGTAGCTAATCAAAGGACGAAAGTAACCTCGATGAGAAGACTCGGAGCGAACGATTTACGTACCAATACTGGGAGTTTTTATAGACAAACCCTTGATATAACGATGTAAAGAAAATTAAGGATGTCTTCCCAAAATCAGTACCGTGCGAGGTGTATAAGGATAAAGACCCTCGACACGAAATTAATCTGATTCCAGGTTCGAAATACTGTGTCATGAAGCAATGGACATTGCCTCGTGATCAAGCAGACGACGCGCTCTGCGCAGTCTGTGTCATACTGTATTTACGCACAGCCGATTGCAATATCGCTCGCGTCACATACCACATGAAATTGTTGTCGTGGTCCGCAATCGCTAGGATTGGCGATTGCATCAAGCTTTGCTTGATACTCTCAAAGGAACGCTGGCAATCAGCATTCCACGACCAATTTGCATTTTTCAACAAAGAAGAAAAAAGTATTAGCGATCAACAAATTCTTTGCCGATTGCGCATCAGCGGACCACGTGAGGAAGTCAACATCCCTACATAGCTCTCCGACATCCTGTGTGCGAAAAGCAACAAGAGGGTGGCCGATTGTGCATGCGTTGGATAAATTGAACGCTACAACGGTACCAATTCA
This sequence comes from Bremia lactucae, assembly GCF_004359215.1. Taxonomy (NCBI): domain Eukaryota; phylum Oomycota; class Peronosporomycetes; order Peronosporales; family Peronosporaceae; genus Bremia; species Bremia lactucae. The sequence goes on along the minus strand of NC_090622.1, from coordinate 200,472 downwards.
AACGCCGATACAAAGAAAAGACGTAATCATTGATGGAATGTCTAAGAGTGCTATCTTTCCGTCAATGGATCTGATGGGTGGATTTTATCAGATCCTTATGCGTGAACAGGATACTCCGTTCACAGCAGTCAGCACCCGAAGCGGTATGCTATTGGAGTGGCTAGTCATGCCACAGGGTTCTAGTAATACCCCTGCGACATTAAACATATGTGTAACCAATTTGTTAAGATCGGTGCGGGATTTCGCACCGAGCTATTTTGATGAAGTCTTCGTCCATTGTAGAGCCATAAACAGAAAGCTGGATGTTAAGGTACATATTACCCACGTTCGAAAGGTTCTTACACTTATGCGTAAGCACAAATTGTATGCACATATCAAGAAGTTTATAATCGCTGCAAGCGAAACACCGCTTCTTGGGTGTATCGTGGGTAAACACGGTGTCAGCCCGGATCCAGGAAAAAAGATCAAAGCGATCACCGATTGGCCTGTGCCACTTGCTGTTAAGGGACTTAGAAAGTTAACGGAACAGCGGCGTACCTGCACAAGAGCTAACGCAATTATGCCGAAATGACAGTACATATTTCTTCTTTGTTAAGAAAAAATGTAAAGTGGTCATGAAACGCTGAGCGTTCCTTCGAAAGTATCAAGCAAAGCTTAATGCAATGGCCAATCCTGACGATTGCAGACCAAGACCGACCATTTCATGTGGTCTGTGACGCCAGCGATTTTGCAATCGACTGTGTTTTAATGCAATATGACACAGACGGCGCAGAGCGCGTCGTCTGTTATCAATCGCGTCAGCTTCAACCAGCTGAACGCAACTACCTAGTACATGACGAGGAAATCCGTGCCATGAAATATGCACTGGCTAAGTTTAGGGTCTGTCTCTTGGGAGATAGACAGTTCATTGTATACACGGACCATGCGTCTTTACCCACGGCCGTAAGCAGTTCACACCTCTCGCAAAGAATGGCGAGATGGTTGACTTTCTTTGCGGAGTATAACTTCGCTAAGGAGTATAAACCAGGACGACTTAATGTCGTCACTGATGCCTTTCGCGCCAGCCCGATTTTGAACCGGCTACGCCAATTAACAGTGAGCATAAGGCCACTGTTGCAACAATAAGCGTCCCGTCGTCAACATTACCCGACGCATTAGAAAAGCTTATCAAGAATATAAGGCTCTTAAAAGGGTGATGGATTATCTTAAGAAAGCATATCAACAATCCTTACAAGTATTTTCGAAATTGTATTGATCTTAAACAAATTGATATACAACACGCAATGGTTTATTGTATTATACAGCCATTGCTGGCGACACACCTCGTGTCGTCATCCCTAACCATAATGATTTGCGATTAAGCATCGTCTATGAGTACCGCGATGCACCAATAAGTGGTCTTCGTGGACGTGACAAGACTTATCTTGCGACAAGTCGCGTCTTATGCTGGCCACGCCATTATGAGTTCGTCCGCAAGTACATATGTGCTTGCGAAGTTTGTCAACGGGTAAAGCCCAGCGCTTCATTCCGCGCTCCGTTACAACCTCTGTCTATTCCGACAGAGTGTTGGCAGTCCGTATTTATGGACTTCGTCTTCGGATTTCTCGAAGAAATTCACAAGAATAATGTTACTCTCGCTTTTTTAACCGTTTTAGAAAGATGGTACATCTTGCTGCAGTACTGGAGTCGATCACAGCCAAAGGCTGTGCTTGTGTTTAAATGGACACGATATGTCGACTCCATGGATTACCCCGCGAACTGGTCTCAGAACGAGACCCTAGATTCACGGCGAAATTTTGGCAAACAGTGCTCAAATCATTTGGAACACAGTTGAATACGTCAATTCTGATCATCCAGAAGCAGATGGTCAGACGGAGCGTGCAAATCGTATTCTCGAAGAGATACATCGCGGATACGTCCAACCAATACAACATTGAAGTAGACAACGATGCTGAAAGACTCAGATCAAAAAACATACTATTAATGCGAATGGTAATACTCTCAATAATGAAGAGATTAAAATCTTTGTAGTGCGAGCCAATCGCACTGAAAACAAAAATATTACCAAGTCAACAGGTGGTTTTCTGCGGCTACAGAAGCATTGGTCCGTTTCGTGCAGGATTTTATCGCTGATGTGAGTGACCGACAGAAACGGAACTCTGACAAAAATGGAAAAGCAAACATCCTTTCATTTAAAATTAATGACCTCGTCCTACTGTCTACGGTAAATTAATCAAAGCACGTAAGACGAATGTAGGCAATGATAAATTACTGCCCAGGAATCTCGCTCCGTTATATGTATTACGTCGCCAAGACAATGCATACACGATCGAGCTGCCTCCTAGTACGCGTATGCATCCTAAATTCCATGTTGAACATTTTTACCCGTTCCATCAGTACGAGGCTTCTTCCAATTCCGGATTACACCGGAACGGTCAAGGACATCAGCCAAAGCCTGATGGTTTCGAGCCAAAAACTTATCGTCTCGAAACAGGGTTTGATTGTTCTGAACCAGACGATCCACTTTTTCTTCCAAGGAAGCAATCTTCTGACGAATCGCTTTGGAAGGACTAAGGTGTCCTTTCGTGCACCAGTTGCTCAGTCACAATCTGCGCACAACTTTTCAACTGGTCACGACAAACATAATCGACCGTCAACGCTAACGCGCGGCGACGGGATCACTCGTGATCAAGATTCTCCATTAAATAATAAAGGCTGTGATCCAAATTACGATGTCGAAACGGGCTCGTCAAACGAGGCAAACTCATCTTCTCCCCCTTCACATCCATTGATGAATTCAGGTGGTGAGAAGCGCTTTCTTGTTGAATGGTTCTTGAACCACAGTGAGGCAAAAGGGGTTCAAACGAGTTATCTCGTTCTTTGGCGAGGGTATCCACCCTCGAATGATACTTGGGAATCTCGTTCCCAACTCTTGTTGGGCCTTCCCAACTATTGCTGGACGTTCCCAGTCTTGTCATGCAGTACGACGAGTTTCATCCTCCTCGGTAGAAAGTCCATCGGAGATTGGAGGTTCCCCATCCCTAGATGCAGCTCGTAAGAGATGCGAGTCCTCCAATTGGGATCTTTGAGGGAATATGCTTCCTTTGGGGCATGTCCTGCACCCTTAAAGCAGCATGGGCATGAGCCTCTCCCCCCCCCGAGAGGCACGGAATACCTGCCTCTCTAGACAAACGGTGGCAACTTATAGCGTGCACTGACTTCGTTCCATTTCTCGAACCGTTCACGGAAAGCATTTAGCTTGTCAAGCCAGGCCTCACGGCCTATGTTCTGTACATTCTGTATAAAGGCTGTCCAAGCTTGGAACAAAGTTTGACATCCTTTTCCGTTTGCAAGTGTAGCACTGATGCCGGTAAAAGACATCGATGAAGAATTTCGTTTCATTATCACCAGGCTTGTCAAGCCCGGATGAGTCGAATAAGGAATATGATATTGATCGTTGGTCATACCAAACCAACAAATGAGGTTTCTCTTAGAGGGTGACCAAGGCCTCTTTCCAAGAGCGAACCGCAACGTATTGCGGTCCCTTTCCTGTTGGTTCATGTTAACGTTAAAGTTAACTTGGCCCTGGGAGCGATCCCTAGATTTACTCCCTTTCTGATGATGCAAACTAGCACCACCAGCAGCACTCTTACCTTCGCGACCACGTTGACCCTGGTGACGCACACTAACGTCACCAGAGTGGTCATCGCCCTCGGAGTCGTCTGATGATAACTCCCAACCAAAGAGATCCGACGAGTTAAAAAAACTCGACATCACCTTTTTGGTAGTCACGTTCGAACCCAAAGGTTTTAAGGACTCGGCTTCGGGTGATCCGGCGGCCTTCTCAGTCGCCACTGAGTCGGGCGACGCAGGTGACTTGGACCAGTCACCTACAATTAGTGTTGCAGGTAACTTGTCCCCGTCACCTGCAATGTCATCAACAGATGACATACCACAGTCACCTACAATGGGAGTAGGAGGTGACAAATCCCCCGCAGTAGACGCATTAGCGTCTACTAAAAAATTTGCCTTAATGACAGCTACACTAATCCGTGCAGCAGCCAGCTTAGCGGCCCCCGCGAACAGACCTGTTTGTCGTCATCTTGATTCTGGTCAAAATCAAGAATGCAAACAAAATCGGTATTTTGATTAAAATTATAATGCCAATAAAGTCGGTATTTTGACTAAAATCATAATGCAAATGAAATTGTTATTTTGATTAAATCCAATAATGCTAATAACAGGAAAAGACTAAATAATTTTTCCTGTCACCCTACATCAATCACTATAGTATGTTAATTAAGGGGGGGATAAAACGAAGTATCCCGTTACAGGAGTGTTTCTTTCTTTTATAGGAAAAATATATAACTTTCCTTTGAGAGGAAAAAAATAAAGAAGTGTACAAAATATTATCTTTATCAATTTTGACTTAAATAGTTCCAAAAGTCCCAAATTTAATATTATTGATGCAATAAGACATTAGGTCTATTTGACTGTTCTTTCAAGTCATAATCAACCCCGCCAATCGTTTTAAGACACGATTACGGGGTATGCAAGGAGGCGCAATACTTAATTCGATATTAATATAATAAGTGTAATGGGCACACATCGGTTGAAGAACCGTTGTTGTAGTAAATTTACTTTATGGGTAAATACCCTTTTATCATATTCTAAAATAGTCAACTACTTATATCCCATTAATTATGAGTAACGATGTGGTCGCCGCCAGATATAAATCTTGCTGCCGAAATCTACTTTTAAAAATAGCTAGGGTAAGGTTTTAAATTCATTAGTTAAATAAAGTGCAATTCTTTTTTTGGTCTTAAAGCGTCTAGTGCCTTCCTAACGCTTGCGCGTTGATCTGTAAGAGATAAAAGCCTTTCTAAGGTATATACTCTTGGGCATTAATTGCCACTTGGCTCAACGAACCCCTAAATCTTTTATACCAGAATTTATTAGGCTTTCCTAGCTTGTACGACCCCCTGAGTTGTTTAGTCCATTATTTCTATAGAACTCAGAGACTCTCTGAGTCTAAAAGTCTTGCTTTGACTTTAAAAGCGAGGTAGCTCCGCTACACCTGGTAGCACTCGTAGTCAATCTAGCCTGAGTCTTCATAAGACTAAGCTATCACTGAAATGGAAGAGTTTCCAGAAGTATCAGAGGCGCAACGCGCAGCTTATGACAAGCTCATAGCTTTAAATTGGCTTGGACGTGTAGTTCATTAAATCCCCAGAGACTAGAGGACCTGCATGCAAGGCTTGAAGCCTTCATGTGATATGAATCCTTCATGATTGGCCAGGTACAAGATCACCTTGCGGCATTGATGCCAACCCGGTACATCTCTGCACCTGGTTCAGAGCCGAAGGCTCGCCCTCTAGCTGTCAATGCAAAGACATTTGAGGAGAAACTCCCTTTTTGAATTAAGAGGTGGTAATGTCCATTGACTCCGCCTTGTTCCTAACAGAACGGCAAAAGGTGGCTATGACCATTTCCAAACTCGGAGGTGCAGCCATGGAGTGATCACCATCGTGCAGTACTTCCATAAACGACGCTTTCGCTTCATGACATTCGCTGTAACAACAAATTATAGTGCATGTTTGCACCGCCTGATCGAGCTTTTCGCATACGAGCACGGCTCCTAGCGACTCGACAGGGTAGACAAACCCTAGGGGACTATGTCCAGGAGGTGAGAACTCTCATGTCATCTATACATCAAGACCCGGTACAAGAAGCAATTGTCGTAACTATCTTTACGGGAATTGTCAATGAGGGCGTTGCCCGGACGATCTCGTCCTGCTACTTTCCAAGAGGCAGTTGCCATAGCGCTACGCGCTGAGTTCGACTTTAAGTCTGCTCGTGTTAGCACGCCTGTTTACCGTATAAGCTCTTCGAGCACATGAATACCGTCTACTAGACCGGAACCCATGGAGCGAAGCCTCGTTGAGGAAGGAGGAGAGGCTTTTCAAGCTGTGAAACAGCATAGGAACGTCCGTAGATGTTATATGTGCGGAAGCACGATAAATTTACGCCTGGCCTGTCCCCTACGAAGTACGCGTAAAGCTCGGAAGAGCACCAACTCAGACATATACCAGAAATCTGATACGTCCGCCACTCACTTCAGGACCGGGAGGTCCCGGATTCGATACCCGGGTCCGACAAATCCTCCAAAGTATAATGGGAGGTGGTCTTGTTCTGTGCACCAAAATGATGTTCATGATTAGATATACAAAAATTAACCATCATCAATTGAAGGGCAAGTCCGGTGTGTTCCACCAGAATTTTGATACGGTGCGGGAAAATGTCGATACCCAGTTGGTGCAGGACGTCCTACTGGTGACAGCCTAGGCTCTGTTGAACCTCTTCGAGGTGAGAGTAAACATTACCTAGCCCCAATTAGCTCGGTGCGTAATGGCACGGGCGTGTGTACAAGCCTGGCTTGTTAGTCTCTCAAGCGACTGTATAGGGCTTAGATAAGCCATGGTCAATTTAATTGCCTCTGGGGCGTCTTGCAACTATGCTCGACGTCTTTCCTTAGAAGAAATCAGCAATACGTTGAGTCCTTATTGGAATAAAGTAGATTTTTACATATACAATTAACGATATTAAAGAAGAGAGAGATTAATTAAAAAAATGAAGATCTTTGTTTAATTTAGAAAAAAAAATGGTTTTTATATCTAAATTGAAAATTTGCTAATTTTAAAAAAGTAGTTTGATTTTTTTAATTCTCAACCATCTTAATAAATTTATTTGAAATAAACCGTATCAAAAATGTTTTTCTTATCAAAACTCTTCAATTACTAGAACTAGAAATTAAAATTTGTCGTATCTCAAAAATACCTCGCGGAGATCTACCCATTGCTAGGCAACAAAAGCGCTATTGGCGCGGATCATTGAATGAGTCTATCAGTGTTTTAGACATTGGCATGTCTGAGTTAATAAACAAAAATGTTAAAAACATTAATTCTAAACGCGACTCAGCAGAAGTAAGTGAAATTGCACGTACTCCGTTGAGTAATAACGACTCCCTGAATGCTGAAAGCATTGTTGGCCTAAGGCCGATCATCAAGGGTAGTAATATCCCTGAGATACGTGGAGTGGCACGTCTAAGTCCACCGAAGGTCTATCGGAAAACACGCGCCCCTGGCGCCTGTAAATTGATTGCAAAACGTCAATCGCATCGCGCAACTCGATAGAGAATGCGAGATCTTCCTCAAGGCGAAGAAAGAGAATAAATATCCCATTTCACTTATTTCGTGTTGTCGACACAAGACGGACAGGAATCACCCCAGGTTAGACATGGAAGTCCTGCCTCACGGGACAACCGTTGCAGTTTAAATCTTGCACTGGTTATAATTCGTTTTCAAACTTAACGCGAATCGCGTTAAGTCTTTGAAGCCACGCTACGCGTCCAATGTCTTTGACCTTGCGAATGAAAGAGCTCCAGTCTTGCATCAGCGAGACTTTATCTCGCTTATTGTTGTCACTATACCATCGATGCTTAAAAAAGCATCGAGATAAAAATCTTCCTTAGCAATAAAGTTCTTCGCACTGGGATCAAGGCCATGTAGCTTTGTCGCAATAAATTAGGGATATTTATTGCCAGGAGTAGTCTCCCCAAACAAGCTATTTATTAGCTGTTCGGGCAAAAGCCACGGCTTCTTCTCAGGTGAAATACGAGACATTTGAGTGTCTACGATCCCCTGAGTGGAACCCACTGTAGCAGGGGTACCACAAGAACATTTATTACGATGGCTTACGCCATCGTCATAACCACGCACAGGAATATGTGCGGGTGACGGCACGGGAGACGGTGCTGGCGATGAGAAATCATTCTCATCGTCGGAACCGAACGTGCTGTAGTGAATGCTACTAGCACGTCTACTCGGATGAGTCCCCTCATTCGAAGGGTCATAGTCAGCCTCCTGACGTGATCAGGCGACCATTCTGTTCTCCCCGAGTCAGCCATTTCGTCCGACTCGCATTCGTAGTCGCCTTTCAAAGAGGGGACACATTCACGTGGTGTATCACCACGTGCACACGCAACATTTAGAGTTGCGGTAGAAGATGACAATACGGCAGACGGAACGTCTGCCGCAAGAGACAATAATGCGCCACCCGCGGCTGCATGAACCGCAGCCGAAGGCGCCGCAGTATTCGCATACCGCATGGACTTGTTAACCATGCGATATAATTAACAATGATTGTCGTTTTAATAAAGTGGTCTTATAGTGACCACTCTTCCCAATGACAGTTAGAGTGATTTGTCGTTTAAGGGAGGGGTGATTAATCGGGGTGTATCGTTACATGAAAAATTAACACTAAAAGGTTGTTAATTAATATATTTTCTAAAATGCAGATAGTATTTGGAGAATATTACTTTACATGGTAATATTCTAAAAGCTTATCTATTGGTAGATATAGACCGTAATATCTGCTTTCTCCGCGGTCCAGTCAGCGCCGGGTGCGCGCAAAGAGAAAGACAGATAAAACTGAATTACATGTTTGTATTAGATTATAAATAAGTTACTATTAAGTAATAGACAAGAAAACTTAATTAGATTAATGCATTATTGATAAACTCTTTTTAAAGCAAGTGTTTTAAAGAGAGTCTTCCTCTGCACGTACCAGTTTACGTGAAGTGACGTGAGGCACCACTCGCACTGAGGCAGTGCGAAGTGGACTTGTACTGAAACAGTACGAAAAGGTCAGTAGTGCCCCGTTACATGTACTGCATCGGTACAAGTCCGCTTCGCACTGTCCCAGTGCGAGTGGTGCATCACGTCACTTCACGTACACTTGTGCGTGCAGAGGAAGACTCTCTTTAAAACACTTGCTTTAAAAAAGGGTTTATCAATAACTGTATTAATATAAAAGTTCTGTTCAATCTACTTAATACTAACTTAATTATAAACTAATACAAAACATGTAATAAAAGTCTCTGATCCATCGGATTGGTCTCGTCATACTGACGGACGATGCCCTCAACGTGAACAATCAGCTGGGAACGAGGCTCCCATCCGTCATGTAAAGGTGGATAACCGCGCCAGCGAACAAAATGAATCGTTCGCTGCCCCTTCACACCACGGTGATTTTATATACGTTCCACATGGTAACGTTGACCACCGTGGGAGCCCACCAATGGTTATGGAGTAGGAGAGAAAATTAGATCCGACCCATGTGTCGGATCTAGACTCGAAGATCGAGAAACGCGATCGCTTCTTCCATGATTTGGAGGAGTAATTTGATCACGAGCGCGGTAAGCGTCACTCGACGGCGCAGAACCATCGTATCGAACGGTTGGGAGACCGTTCAAAAAGTGCGTATTCAATGTTAAAGTATGAACGGAAGTATCACGCTCTTCGTGCCGAGATGTCGTCATCTCTTCGTGATTTCGAGGAACTTCGGGTTCGGCATGATGAATCTTTACACTCAACATGAAAGTGTGATTAGTAATCACAAGATTCTTTTAGGGATTCTTGAAGGGGTTGGTCAGATCCGTCCGTGAAAAAAACGCGTACTGATGGTACGGGCGGAGCCGACCAACGTAAAACGTAGGATGCGTTCGCATCTTTCGTGGCAATTTTATTGTGTTCGCATTGTCTCTGTGATGCAGACCACGGTATTGTTCATTAAATTTGGGTAGTAGTTTACTGCTACCCACATTAGTGACTACACTCTTAGGTAGGTTTACCGTAGGGAGTTGTACTAGATCATTAATGTTAAATGAATAAACAATTGCTCTTCCCTGTTTGTCTGCATTCCGTTTCTGAGGGTCCACTGCGTTAGCGATGGAATCCGTACGAAACGGCTTACTGATTCTCGAGCCAGCAGAAAATCCTCTGCTGACTCATTTGTTTTGTCTTTTTCTGTGTGCTTTGTGCGCACGCACTGCCATGGGAGTTTTCTCATCCTTGCGGTCGATTGCTTCGACATCGACATCATTCGCGTCGTTGTTAACTACGACGCGTGATGAGCATGAGCCAGAAACGGTTTGGCCCGTGCGAGTCCACCACCCCTTAAACTAGAGGATCCCTCTAATTGCGTGGGTATGCGTTGTAGACGCATGCACCGAATTATTGATGGCAAATTCGACCATCGGTACAAACTCGCTCCAATTCGGATACGATTGGACGTAACCTCGAAGTATCTCTTCGATGACGCGATTTACGCGTTCCGTCTGACCATCTGTCTCTGGGTGATCAGAAGTTGACATTGTCAGCCGTGTTCGGAGAGATCGGAACTCAGATTGCCAAAACTCCGCCGTAAACCGTGGATCTATATCCGAGACCAGTTTACGGCGTAATTCGTGAATTAGAATACCGTGTCGATAAAGACGCGGGTACAGCTCGGAGTCGTGATTGACTCTGGTACTGCAGCGAGATGTACCATCTTGCTGAATCTGTCTACAAAAACAAGGATTCCATTGGTTCTGTGACTGTCTTCGAGAATCCGAAGACGAAGTCCATAGATACGGACTGCCAACATTCTGCCGGAATTAGTAGAGATTGGGGAGGTGCACGGGAGGAAGGGCTAGGCTTTACCCGTTGACACAACTCGCAAGCACAAATGTACTTGTGCACGAACTGAAACTGGCGGGGCCAGCAAAAGTCGCGACTTACTGTGAGATAAGTTTTTCACGTCCACGATGTCCACTTGATGGTGCATTGTGACACTCATACATGATGCGCAAGCGTAATTCGTTGTGAGTTTGGACGAGGAGCGTCGCCGGTAACGGCTGTGTGATACAATAAGCCGTTGCGTGTTGTGTATCGATCGTATGACGATCGATATTAAGCTGATAAATATTTTAAAGATTTATTGGATGGATTCATCAGATGATCCATTAAACGCAAAAAACCCTTATTTTCTGGGTAGACTTTCTTTATGTCATTAAACAAAGCTGACGACGGAACACTTGTAATGAGTGTTGCTACAGTGAAATTATTTTTTACTGTTGGAGTGCGCAGCCAACTCGAGATCAGGTCGGCGTGACAGCGCATCAGCGACGATATTAGGTCGTCCTGGTTAATATTCCACGAAGAAATTATACTCTGCGACGAAGAATAGCCAACTCGCAATTCTTTGCGAGATGTGTGGGCCGTAAATACGATGAACGGTCTATCTCCGAAAAGATAGACCCTAAATTTGGCCAGTGCATATTTTTCAGGCAAGGAGTTCCTTGTCATGCACTGGATAGTTGCGTTCAGCCGGTTGCAGCTGATGCGATTGGTAACAGACGACGTGCTCCGCGCCGTCTGTATCTTATTGCATTACCGCACAGCCGATTGCGAAATCGCTGCCGTCACAGACCACATAAAATGATCTGTCTTGATCAAAAATCGCCAAGATGGGCAATTGCATCGAGCTTTGCTTGATGCAATTGCTTCAGTAGAACGCTACTACAATCAGTGTTCCATAAATATATCGCCTCAATTTTTTTTTCTAAGAGACGAGAGAGGTGATATGTCATATCGGTGTAATTGCGTCAGTATTTGTGCATGTACGCCGCTAGCACAAGGAACTTTCTAAGTCCCGCTGACATCGACTGGGACTGGCCAGTCGGTAATTGCCTTGATCTTTATGGGATCAGGGTGCAAGCCTTGTTTGTCGACGATGCATCCAAGAAGTAATATTTCGCTTGCAGCGAATATTAACTTCTTGAGATTTGCGTGCAACTTATGCTTTCGCATTAGTGTAAGAACCTGACAAACGTGAGTTTTATGAGCTTCCAAGTCCGTCTTCCCGTCCATAGCTTGTTGGAATAACTCATGCGAATTCTCGCACCGGTTTCAACAGATTTGTTACCCATCAGTTGTATGTTGCAGGGGCGTTACTAATCCCGTGTGGCATACTAGTCATTCCCAGAGCATCCCACTTGGAGTGCTCACTGCTGTGTACGGGATGGCCCGTTCACGCATAAGGATTCGATAGAACCCATCCATCAGATCCATAGACGAAACGATGGTACTCTTAATCTCTAATACTTCATTTAACCTCTATTTTTTAGTTCCACGCGAGTTGCTAAATATAAAGCACTCGACATAAGATCGAGCTCAAACCGGGATTGAAGTACTGTGTCACGAAGCAGTGGTCACTGCCTCGTGAACAAGTAGTTGCGATCGATAAATTATTAGTCGATCGTCTTAAAGCGGGCCCTATTAGGGAGTCAACCTCCCCACATAGCTCTCCGACCTTCTAAGTGCGAAAGCCACAGAAGGGTGGCGGATAGTGCGCGCATTCAACAAACTGAATGCTGGAACGGTACCACCTTAAACGCCGATACCTAGACAAGACCTAATCATCGATGGTATGTCTAAGAGTGAAGCTGCTCTAGGTAATACATCCCTGAATTCAATCAAATCCTTGTAAAGAGGATTTGTCATAAGTGACTCCCAGGATTGAGTAGTATATTTCTCAATCGTATCATCACATAGAGGACACTTTCGTCCATTGATGAGCTGCTGAGAACCCGTTCGTTCTCTGCAAAAATTACCGCTGACCGAAGATCGGTTACGTATTCGTCCTCTGTGATGAGTACGCGGATGCTTAATTCTACCACTATGCAGATCTTTCAAGAAGCGTTTATGTTCTAGAGTTGGTAATTAAGTTATCTCCGAAATTAACTTCAAGGCGCATACAGATTTAGAGTTTAAGCGCCTTCTCTTGATCCGTATTCAGCCAAAACAAAATAATGTCTTGTTTTCTTCCTGGAATCCCTTTTCCACAGGCTGCCGAGTAATTAATCCCTCGGGATGCTGAAGTCTAGTCACTTAAGCCTTTACTATTTTGAGGAGCTTTCAACTCAAGTACGTGGGGGCTAAGGCATCTTTACGCATCGAAGCTGCCAGCTGATTCTTGGCTCATATTGAGCCAAGGTAAACCTAGGATGACATCAAATTTGTCATCCAAATCCAGTACGATGTAATAATCAACGTACTATTATATATATACGTGTTGTTAAATTTCACTACGCGTTTCATCACTTTGTCGATGCGCCTGTCGCTAGACGCACCGTTATCCTAGTTGGAGGAATGTCGCGCTCACATCTTTGAGCATATAACCCTCTAGCGACTGGCGACGAATTAAGTTTTTTGACGCCCCACAGCCCACTTGGGCTCTAAGTAACAAATCATGTGTCACCTTAAATTCAAGGTGATAAGGGATACCTCACCACCAGGTGCGAAGTTGTGTGTCTGGAGCAACTTTCGTCAAGAGATCTGCAAATTTTCTTGAGGTTGCTGGATCAGTAGGGCGTTACGCCCCTACTGACCCCGACCGTTTTTTGGCGGTCCGTCTCGCTGTTGCGATTTCGCAACAACGTCGGACCCGCGACCGTTGCCCTTTTAGGCATTCGGTCCATAATTACGTTCAGTACCTCTCGGTTGGGCGTGGAGCACTACACTCATGAGCGTAGTGACCTAACTTTTGACAGCTAGTGCATTTCTGCAATCGCTTGTTGTTCGAAA
>NC_090622.1:176005-187001 GCF_004359215.1 Bremia lactucae | reverse complement strand
GACGCGATTTACGCGTTCCGTCTGACCATCTGTCTCTGGGTGATCAGAAGTTGACATTGTCAGCCGTGTTCGGAGAGATCGGAACTCAGATTGCCAAAACTCCGCCGTAAACCGTGGATCTATATCCGAGACCAGTTTACGGCGTAATTCGTGAATTAGAATACCGTGTCGATAAAGACGCGGGTACAGCTCGGAGTCGTGATTGACTCTGGTACTGCAGCGAGATGTACCATCTTGCTGAATCTGTCTACAAAAACAAGGATTCCATTGGTTCTGTGACTGTCTTCGAGAATCCGAAGACGAAGTCCATAGATACGGACTGCCAACATTCTGCCGGAATTAGTAGAGATTGGGGAGGTGCACGGGAGGAAGGGCTAGGCTTTACCCGTTGACACAACTCGCAAGCACAAATGTACTTGTGCACGAACTGAAACTGGCGGGGCCAGCAAAAGTCGCGACTTACTGTGAGATAAGTTTTTCACGTCCACGATGTCCACTTGATGGTGCATTGTGACACTCATACATGATGCGCAAGCGTAATTCGTTGTGAGTTTGGACGAGGAGCGTCGCCGGTAACGGCTGTGTGATACAATAAGCCGTTGCGTGTTGTGTATCGATCGTATGACGATCGATATTAAGCTGATAAATATTTTAAAGATTTATTGGATGGATTCATCAGATGATCCATTAAACGCAAAAAACCCTTATTTTCTGGGTAGACTTTCTTTATGTCATTAAACAAAGCTGACGACGGAACACTTGTAATGAGTGTTGCTACAGTGAAATTATTTTTTACTGTTGGAGTGCGCAGCCAACTCGAGATCAGGTCGGCGTGACAGCGCATCAGCGACGATATTAGGTCGTCCTGGTTAATATTCCACGAAGAAATTATACTCTGCGACGAAGAATAGCCAACTCGCAATTCTTTGCGAGATGTGTGGGCCGTAAATACGATGAACGGTCTATCTCCGAAAAGATAGACCCTAAATTTGGCCAGTGCATATTTTTCAGGCAAGGAGTTCCTTGTCATGCACTGGATAGTTGCGTTCAGCCGGTTGCAGCTGATGCGATTGGTAACAGACGACGTGCTCCGCGCCGTCTGTATCTTATTGCATTACCGCACAGCCGATTGCGAAATCGCTGCCGTCACAGACCACATAAAATGATCTGTCTTGATCAAAAATCGCCAAGATGGGCAATTGCATCGAGCTTTGCTTGATGCAATTGCTTCAGTAGAACGCTACTACAATCAGTGTTCCATAAATATATCGCCTCAATTTTTTTTTCTAAGAGACGAGAGAGGTGATATGTCATATCGGTGTAATTGCGTCAGTATTTGTGCATGTACGCCGCTAGCACAAGGAACTTTCTAAGTCCCGCTGACATCGACTGGGACTGGCCAGTCGGTAATTGCCTTGATCTTTATGGGATCAGGGTGCAAGCCTTGTTTGTCGACGATGCATCCAAGAAGTAATATTTCGCTTGCAGCGAATATTAACTTCTTGAGATTTGCGTGCAACTTATGCTTTCGCATTAGTGTAAGAACCTGACAAACGTGAGTTTTATGAGCTTCCAAGTCCGTCTTCCCGTCCATAGCTTGTTGGAATAACTCATGCGAATTCTCGCACCGGTTTCAACAGATTTGTTACCCATCAGTTGTATGTTGCAGGGGCGTTACTAATCCCGTGTGGCATACTAGTCATTCCCAGAGCATCCCACTTGGAGTGCTCACTGCTGTGTACGGGATGGCCCGTTCACGCATAAGGATTCGATAGAACCCATCCATCAGATCCATAGACGAAACGATGGTACTCTTAATCTCTAATACTTCATTTAACCTCTATTTTTTAGTTCCACGCGAGTTGCTAAATATAAAGCACTCGACATAAGATCGAGCTCAAACCGGGATTGAAGTACTGTGTCACGAAGCAGTGGTCACTGCCTCGTGAACAAGTAGTTGCGATCGATAAATTATTAGTCGATCGGCTTAAAGCGGGCCCTATTAGGGAGTCAACCTCCCCACATAGCTCTCCGACCTTCTAAGTGCGAAAGCCACAGAAGGGTGGCGGATAGTGCGCGCATTCAACAAACTGAATGCTGGAACGGTACCACCTTAAACGCCGATACCTAGACAAGACCTAATCATCGATGGTATGTCTAAGAGTGAAGCTGCTCTAGGTAATACATCCCTGAATTCAATCAAATCCTTGTAAAGAGGATTTGTCATAAGTGACTCCCAGGATTGAGTAGTATATTTCTCAATCGTATCATCACATAGAGGACACTTTCGTCCATTGATGAGCTGCTGAGAACCCGTTCGTTCTCTGCAAAAATTACCGCTGACCGAAGATCGGTTACGTATTCGTCCTCTGTGATGAGTACGCGGATGCTTAATTCTACCACTATGCAGATCTTTCAAGAAGCGTTTATGTTCTAGAGTTGGTAATTAAGTTATCTCCGAAATTAACTTCAAGGCGCATACAGATTTAGAGTTTAAGCGCCTTCTCTTGATCCGTATTCAGCCAAAACAAAATAATGTCTTGTTTTCTTCCTGGAATCCCTTTTCCACAGGCTGCCGAGTAATTAATCCCTCGGGATGCTGAAGTCTAGTCACTTAAGCCTTTACTATTTTGAGGAGCTTTCAACTCAAGTACGTGGGGGCTAAGGCATCTTTACGCATCGAAGCTGCCAGCTGATTCTTGGCTCATATTGAGCCAAGGTAAACCTAGGATGACATCAAATTTGTCATCCAAATCCAGTACGATGTAATAATCAACGTACTATTATATATATACGTGTTGTTAAATTTCACTACGCGTTTCATCACTTTGTCGATGCGCCTGTCGCTAGACGCACCGTTATCCTAGTTGGAGGAATGTCGCGCTCACATCTTTGAGCATATAACCCTCTAGCGACTGGCGACGAATTAAGTTTTTTGACGCCCCACAGCCCACTTGGGCTCTAAGTAACAAATCATGTGTCACCTTAAATTCAAGGTGATAAGGGATACCTCACCACCAGGTGCGAAGTTGTGTGTCTGGAGCAACTTTCGTCAAGAGATCTGCAAATTTTCTTGAGGTTGCTGGATCAGTAGGGCGTTACGCCCCTACTGACCCCGACCGTTTTTTGGCGGTCCGTCTCGCTGTTGCGATTTCGCAACAATGTCGGACCCGCGACCGTTGCCCTTTTAGGCATTCGGTCCATAATTACGTTCAGTACCTCTCGGTTGGGCGTGGAGCACTACACTCATGAGCGTAGTGACCTAACTTTTGACAGCTAGTGCATTTCTGCAATCGCTTGTTGTTCGAAAGGCAAGGTCGACATAAGAGAGGTCCATAGGGATTGGACCTCCCAATTCGTGTCGTCTTGGAGGACGATATGATGACGAACTAGCTTGAGCCTGTCTCAAGCTAAAGTCCTCCTGTTCTGCAACGGATATTGCTTCCTCAAGCGTATCCTGATCCAAGCGGAGCAGGTAAGTCTTTACGGGACCATCCGTACGACCTTGCATGATTACCGAAATCAACGTGTGTTCATGAGCTGGTTGTTCGTGATACAACTTGCTAAGAGTCGTATGTGCTGGGCATAAGCGTGAACATCATGCTTGCCTTGCTTGAGTTCCAGAAGCTCTGAACGAGCTCTGAACTAAGCCCTAGGTGGTTCAAACGTCTGTTTGAGCCGGGCTTTAAAAGCCTCTAGCGACCCAAAGACATATGGGTCGTGCAACTTAAGGCCCAATGCCCAAGTTTTGGCACGACCTGCCAAATTTGACTGAGCAAATGCAACTTGCATTTGCTCGTCGACGATGTGACGAGCCCTTATCACAACGTCCAACTCAACAAACCATCTTAAGAGGGAGTCTTCTTCGACTCCCCTATACTTCGAGATGTCAATATTTAAGGTTTCCGGACGACGCGTGTGCGTCATCCCAGGTACAGGGTCTGTACCTGTTGTAACCTCAACAGTTCTGCCTGTTCAGAGCTTTGCTGATTCAGCAAGGCTACCTTCTCCTGTATCTCGTCAAGTTCATGATGTATGAACTTGGCGATGGCTGAATGGAGGGCATCTCTGTCCAAACCGGACAGCATTGCCAAGATGACATCGTTCCCTACGGTCAAACTCATTCGTTCAACCGCACTCCTTCCTATGTCACTCAGAAAGAAGTAGGTATCACGCGAAACGTGATGCGTGTTTCCATTATCATCTAACATGGACATGTTAGATGATGGAATTGTGGTCCTGGACGGACTACAAAGTGCTACCAGGTGTAACGGGGCACTACTGACTTGTACTGCTTCAACACAAGTCCACTTCGCACTGCCTCAGCGTGAATGGTGCCTCACGTCACTTCAACGTGTACTAGTACGTGCAGAGGAAGACTCTCTTTAAATACTTGCCATAAAGAGGGTTAATTCAGAACTGTATTAATATAATTAGGCTCTTCTGTTCTATCTACTTCATACTAACTTAATTATAAACTAATACAAAACACGTAATAAAGTCTTATCTGTCTTTCTCTTTGCGCGCACCCAGCGCTGACTGGACCGCGGAGAAAGCAGATATAGCGATCTATATCTACCAATGGGTAAGCTTTTAGAATATTACCACGTAAAGTAATATTCTCCAAATATTATCTGCCATTTAGATAATATACTAATCAACAACCTTTTATTGTTAAGTTCATGTATCGATACCCCATTTCATCACTTCTCCCTTAAATGACAGTTACCCTGACAGTCATTGGATGGAGTTGTCACTATAAGACAAATGAATAACTGCCTTAAGAAAGATTGTTACTTGTTTGCGACTGCAGTAGTTCTAGAGTCAAAAATAAGAAACATTCACTCTGAGTTGTTAATCAGTAAGCGGTATTGAGGATGGTAGTGACTTGTTCGCGACTCAAGTAGTTCTAGAGTCAAAAATAAGAAACGGCTTACCTCTGCTGATAGTGACATGTTTGCGACTGCAGTAGATCTGTAGTTCAAAATAAGAAACTTTATTTCGAGTACGAAGAGCGTGACACTTCCGTTCGTACTTCAACATTGAGAATGCACTTTTCGAACGGCTTTCAACCGTTCGATACGGTGAGCCTGCACCGTCTGTTCCAACTAGTGACGCTTACCGCGCTCGTTGAACTCTGAAATTGACGAGAGCATACTTCATAGCAAGTAACTCTTTGTCATGAACTGGGTAGTTCTTTTCCGCAGCTTCAAGCTGTCTAGACTTGAAGCAATAACACGTTCATGCCCATCAACATCTGTTTGTAACAGAGCACTGCCAATGGCGAAATCTGATGCGTCACAGACGACACTGAAAGGCCAATTTGGATTTGGCAGTGCCAGAATCGGGGCATGGATAAGACTATCCTTAACTGCTCGAAAAGCATTATGTTCGGTGCAAGTCCAGCACCATTCTGTATCCTTTTAAGGAGATTAGATAATGGCCTAGCCATATCAGCGTAATTTTCGCTATATTTGTTTAAATAATTGGCGAGAACCAACCACTTACTCAAATCTTTTTGGTTTCTAGGAACCGGCCAATCTACTATGGCTTTTACCTTAGCGGGATCCGCTCTAAGGCCTCGCTTTCCAATGAAGCATCCTAAAAAAGGAATTTCGTCTGCGCCAAAAATGCATTTAGATGCATTGGCATACAATTTGTTTGTGCGCATGCGCTCGAGCACTAAGCATGTACAATGCACCATTCACCATTTGGCTTTTTAACACAAATGTCGGTGTCAAATGAGGAGATTTGATCTCTCGTACCATTCCCGCCTCGTGCTTAGCACGGAAGAAATCGTCAATGCTGTCACACTGCACCTTCGGTGAAGGCTGCCATTGTCGTGTGACACAGTGTTTGGTTCCCGGAACCAAGTCATTTTAATGACGAACATTTCTATCCGGAGGTAAAACAGATGGTGGATTATTTTACACCACATCTTGGAATTCCTTAATCAAGGAATAAAATGAATCTATAGGATCTTTAAGGATCGATGACCCATTCCGCGCACTAAGTGCAGCTTTTGTGTCATCCAGGACAGCTTCGTCTAGAAGTGACGATGAGTTTAACTCAACCATAGGTCGAATGATTACCATTTCAGATAAGTCACCAGCTTTTAAGGCTCGACCGCACTCATCAATAGACATATCGTCTAGCTCTAAAAGAGCATGTAACGAGGGGCTTGCCACAAGGCTAACTTCCCCCTCAATGTTACCGGTTACGCCATTTAAAAGCCTATGTACTTGCTCACTCGTAGCACTTTGTAAGGGTATACACGCTTCGTGTCCACACTGTCTAGAGGTGGAAACAATACGCCTCTTAGAGGCCGGGACATTCACGTCCCCTGGTTTATCAGCCTGTAATGATTCTATACAAGACATGGTGTCTAATTTGTCATCCGACAAGGAGTTAGGTAACTTAACTTCCTTCTCCAGCGAACGTTTACGTGTCGCTTCACGTGCATTAGGAGGGTTTGACCCAAAATGCCCTGGCGAACCGCCAATAGTCACTATTGACTCTCAGTATGGTGCCATCTCGGCCGACCACACTCGGTGGGCTTAGACGTGCCACTCCACGTATCTCAGGGATATTGCACCCATGAGGTCCTGGCAAACCGCCAACAGTGTCACTACTGACACTCAGTATGATGCCACCTCGGCCGACCATACTCGGTGGACTTAGTCGTGCCACTTCACGTATCTCAGGGATATTGCACCCTTGATGATTCGGCCTTAGGCCAACAACGCTTTCAGCATTTAGTGAATCGTTGTTGTAACGAGTGTCACTCGACGGAGTACGTGCCATTCCACTTATTTCTACTGAGTCGGGATCAGAATTAATGTTTTTTAACATTAGAGTTTATTAACTCAGACATGCCAATGTCGAAGACACTGACAGACTCATTCAATGATCCGCGCCAATATTGCTTTTGTTGCCTAGCAAAGGTGGGTTCATGACTCTCCAAAACTTTGCTAGGAACGTGGCGCGTGGCGCCTAAGGTCTTAGACCTTCAACCGATCCATGGGTCATGGTGCTCTAGCCAGGCCATACCATGGATGAGATCTTATCTCGAATCCAAATCAAGATCGAGACAGCGTTCCATACTGTCAAAATCCAGAAACTTTATACCTAAGTTCAATGGAAGTTTGGGAACAGTGACACGAGTCCCAGTTGCTAAGCGAACAGATTGTATCATCTTCATGCACTTTAAGCGCCTCAACGAATTAATGACTTCCTTCAAGGGAAAGGCGTCAAGTATAATTCCAAAACGCTCCTGAGTCAATTAGAACTGACCACGGCTTATCAAAGCCCTTTACAGTCGCTTGAGCGACTAGCAAGCCAGACTTGTACTCTCGCCCCGTGTCATTAAGCACCGAGCTAATTGGGGCTAGATTCTGTTGATTCTCACCTCCCAGAGGTTCAACCGAGCCTAGGTCTTCCTCAGTACGGCGCCATGCACCTACTGGGTATCGACGTTTTCCCGCACCGTACCAGATCTCTGGTATAGGTCGGAGTTGGAGCTCTTACGAGCTTTACGCGAAGCTCGTAGGGGGCAGGCTAGACGTAAATATTTCGTGCTTCCGGACATATAACAGTCTTATGCTGTTTTACAGCTCGAAAAGCCTCTTCTCCTTCCTCAACAAGGCTTAGATCCATGGGTTCCGGTCTATTAGACGGTACCCATGTGCTCGAAGAGCTTGAACGGGAAACAGGCGTGCTAACGCGAGCAGACCTAAAGTCGAACTCAGCGCGTAGCACTATGGCAACTTCCTCTTCGAAAGTAGCAAGATGAGATCGGAATAATTCTGTTTGGGCAACGCCCTCATTGAGATCCCCAAAAAGATCCTTGCTACAATTGCTTCTTGCACCGGGTCTTGATGCATAGATGCATGAGAGGTCTTAACTCCTGGACAAAGCCCCTAAGGTTCTTTTACCCTTTCGAGTCGCAAGGAGCCGTGCTCGCATGCGAAAAGCCTGATCAGGCGGTGCAAACATGCTCGTTATTTGCTGTTTCAGCGAATCCCATGAGGGAAAACGTCGTTTATTGACGTGCTGCACGATAGTGCCCACTCCATGGCTCTACCTCCAAGTTTGGAAGTGGCCATAGCACCTTTTGCCGTTCGGTTAAGAACAAGACGGAATCAATGGACATTTCCATCTGCTTAATCCAAAAAGGGTGATTTT
This sequence comes from Bremia lactucae, assembly GCF_004359215.1. Lineage (NCBI taxonomy): Eukaryota > Oomycota > Peronosporomycetes > Peronosporales > Peronosporaceae > Bremia > Bremia lactucae. Next base: position 178,817 of record NC_090622.1, on the reverse strand, counting down.
CTCTCTCTTTTCCCTAAAATGTCTTCACATTTACAGTTAGAGGGCGAGCCCACGGCTCTAATTTAAGTACAGAGATGTACCTGGTTGGCATAGATGCCGCTACGTGGTCCTGTGCCTGACCTATCAGGGAGGCTTCGTATTGCATGATCGCTTGAAGCCTTGCATGCAGGGCCTCTGATCCCAGGGAAATAAAAACTCCACGTGTTCAAGCCCAAATAAGGTTTTGAGCTTGTCATAAGCGGCGCGTTGGGCTTCTGACAGTTCTGGAACCTCTTCCATTTTCGTGATGATTTAGTCTTGTAAGGACGCAGGCGTAGGTTGACTACGAGTGCTACCAGGTGTAGCGGAGCTACCTCGCTCCTAAAGTCAGAGGAAGACTTTCAGACTCAAAGAGTCACTTAGTTTTATTGAACGAATGGGCTAACAACTCAGGGAGTCGTGCAAGCTATTAAAGCTTAAGGAATCCTGGTTCAAGGGATTAAGGGGTTTGTAAAACCAAGTCGCAACTAGTGCACAAGAGGATATACCTTAGAAAGGCTTCTATCTCTTACATATCAATCCGCAAGCCTTAGGAAGGCACTTAACGCTTTAAGATGAAAAGGGGAACTAAATTTTTTAAATTATTTAAATCTTAAAACCTTACTCTAGCTTATTTTTAATAGATTTTGGCCGCCAGATTTATATCTGGCGGCGACCACATTTGTTACCCATAATGTATGGGATTTAAGTAGCTAACTAATTATAAATTAGATAGAAGGGTATTTTACCCATAAAGGAAAAGTGCCACAAGAACGGGTTATCCAACCGATGTGTCCCCATTACAATAATCGTTAATTTTGATAGCCATGCCGTGAAAAAAAGAGAAAAAAATCTACCTCTTTTGTAATAAATGACTCTTGCTTTGTTATCCAGTCTTCTATGAGAGCCTTTGTTGGTTCCCTAATTTCAGCTGATGATCGTCAAATCGTTGTACATAATGTCAGGTAAACTGACTTGTAGCGGTCCACAGAGTCGCGCAACTCGTGAATAGTTACGACTGGCTTCTTGGCTTCTCGCACCCAACTACTTCGGTTGTTCATGTAACGGGGTGTATCGTTATATGAAATTAACATTTAATGGTTGTTAATTAATATATTATCTAAAAAGTAGATAATATTTGCAGGATTTTACTTTATATAGTAATATTCAGAATTCTTATACATAAATAGGTATAGACCATTATACCTATTTATTCCGCAGACTAATCAGCTGTAGGAGTAATCAAAGAGAGAGCTACAGATAAGATAGAGATAAGAATTCATTTACATGTTTTAGTATTAGATTATAATAAAGTTAGCATTTACAAAGATAGAACAACAGACACTTAATTATATTTGATACAGTTTTCATTTGACACTCTTAAGCTAGTTACCTTAAGAGAGTCTTCCTCTGCACGTTCTAGTGTACGTGAAATAACGTAAGGCACCACTCGCAACTGAAGCAGTGCGAAGTGGACTTGTACTGAAACAGTGCGAAGTGGACTTGTACTGAAACAGTACAAGTCGTAGTGCCCCGTTACACCTGGTAGCACTTTGTAGTCCGTCCAAGGACCACATTTCCAACATTAACATGGCAAGTTAGATGATAGTGGGAATACGCACCACGTTTTCCCTGAAAGCTACTCCTTTCAAAGTGATATAGAAAGGAGTGCGGATGAATGAATGAGTTCGACCGTAGGGAACGATGCAATTTTGGCAATGCTGTCCAATTTGGACAGAGATGCCCTCCATTCAACCATCGCCAAGTTCATACAACATGAATTGTCGAGTTAGATGATGTCATAAGGGCACGTCACATTATCGACGAGCAAATGCAAGTCGCATTCGCTCAATCAAATCTGGCAGGTCGTGCCAAAGCTTGGGCATTGGGCCTTAAGTTGCGCGAACCATACGTCTATGGGTCGCTAGAGGCTTTTAAATCCCGGCTCAAACAGACGTTTGAACCACCAAGGGCTGAGTTCAGAGCTCGTTCAGAGCTTCTGAAACTCAAGCAAGGCAAGCGTGATGTTCACGCATATGCCCAGCACATACGACTCTTAGCGAGTTGTATTACAAATAACCAAGTTCATGAACACACGTTGATTAAGAAGTTCATGCAAGATCATTCGGATGGTCCCGTAAAGACCCATCTGTTCCGCTTGGAACTGGATACGCTTGAAGAAGCAATATCTGTTGCGAAACAGGGGGACTTTAGTATGAGACAGGCTAAAGCTAGTTCGTCATCATATCGTCCACCAAGACGACACGAGTTACGAGGTCAAGAACCTGTGGACCTTTCTTACGTCGAAAGCGAGAGACCTCGCTTTCCGAACAATAAGCGATCGCAGAAATGCCATCGCTGCTAAAAATTAGGACACTACGCTCATGAGTGTAGTGCCCCACGCCCAGCACCGAAAGGTACTGAACGTAATTTTGGACCCAATGAAAAAAGGGCAACGGTCGCGGGTCCGACGTTGTTGCGAAATCGCAACAGCGAGGCGGACCGCCAAAAAATGGTCGGGGACAGTAGGGGCGCAACGCCCTACTGATCCAGCAACCTCAAGAGAATTTGCAAATCTCTTGACTAAAGTTGCTCCAGACACACAATCATTATGTGTCTCTGCACCTGGTGATGAGGTATCCCTCATCACCTTGAAGTTGAAAGTGACAAATGATTTGTCACTCAGAGCCCTAGTGGACTGCGGAGCGTCGAATAACTTTATTCGTCGCCAGTCACTAGAGGGTCGTAGGCTCAAATATGTTGAGCGCGACATCCCTCCAACGAGGATGACGGT
>NC_090622.1:150574-158533 GCF_004359215.1 Bremia lactucae | reverse complement strand
TTATTGCTCGAAAAGCGGGTCTCTCGCTTTCGACGTAAGAAAGGTCCATGGGTTCTGGAACCTCTTAACTTGTGTCGTCTTGGAGGACGATATGATGACGAATGAGCTTGAGCCTGTGTCAAGCTAAAGTCCTCCTGTTCCGCAATCGAGATTGCTTCTTCAAGCGTATCCAGTTTCAAGCGGAATAGGTGGGTCTTTACGGACCATCCGTAAGACCTTGTATGAACACCGTAATTAACATGTGTTCATGGACTGGGTTATTTGTTATACAACTCGCTAAGAGTCGTATGTGCTGGGCATATGCGTGAGCATCACGCTTGCCTTGCTTGAGTTTCAGAAGCTCTGAACGAGCTCTGAACTCAGCCCTTTGGCGGTTTAAACGCCTGTTTGAGCAGGGCTTTAAAAGCCTTTAGCAACCCAGAGACGTATGGGTTGCGCAACTTCAGGCCCAATGCCCAAGTTTTGGCACGACCTGCCAAATTAGATTGAGCGAATGCGACTTGCATATGCTCGTCGACGATGTGACGTGCCCTTATGGCATCGTCCAACTCGACAAACCATCTCAAGAGAAGTCTTCTTCGACCCCCCTATGCTTAGAGATGTTAATCTTTAAGGTTTCAGGACGACGATTTTGCGTCATTCCAGATACAGAGTTCTTAACCTGTTGTAACCTCAACAGTTCTTCCTGTTGAGAGCCTTGCTGATTCAGCAAGGCTACCTTCTCCTTCATCTCGTCAAGTTCTTGTTGTATGAACTTCGCGATGGCTGAATGGAGGGCATCTCTGTCCAAATTGGACAGCATTGCCAAGATCGCATCGTTTCCTACGGTCGAACTCATTCGTTCGACCGCACTCCTTTCTATGTCACTTAAAAAGGAGTAGCTTTCACGGGAAACGTGATGCGTATTCCCTTTATCATCCAACATGTCCATGTTGGATGGAGGAAATGTGGTCCTTGGACGGACTACAAAGTGCTACCAGGTGTAACGGGGCACTTCGACTTGTACTGCTTCAGTACAAGTCCACTTCGCACTGCTTCAGTTACGAGTGGTGCCTTACGTTATTTCACGTACACTAGTTCGTGCAGAGGAAGACTACTCTTGAAGACAACTTTCTTAAAGAGTGTTGATTGAAAACCGTACTAATATAATAAAGTATCTCTTCTTTTTATCTGTCAATGCTAACTTAATTATAAACTAATACTTAACATGCAATTAAATTCTTATCTGTCTCTCTCTGTTTGTTACCACCACAGCTGATTAGTCTGCGGAATAAATAGATATAATGGTCTATACCTATTTATGGATAACAATTCTGAACATTACTATATAAAGTAATATCCTCCAAATATTATCTACCTTTTAGATGATATATTAATTAACAACCTTTAAGTGTAAATCTCATGTACCGGTACACCCCGTTTCACTCCAAATATTATCTACCTTTTAGAAATATATTAACAACCTTACAATGAGAATTCGTGGCATACTTCCATTATGTTTTTACCTTTACCTATTGACAGAAATGATTAGGTGTAGCTTTTTCTTTGTGATCAACATAAACAAATTAAAGCCCAGCTCATTTTATTTCAATCTGCGAGAAGCTCATCGTATGAAAGCAGTGACAAACCTTCCAAAAGATCACAAAGTTGGACTGCACCCTGATATTCTTCTCCTGTCTTCAACGACATTGTATATTTAGACAAATATCAAGTATCGCACATTCCACGATAGATTAAGCGATAATCATTCATTTTGATAGCCATGCCGATAAACAGAGAAATAATTCTAGCTCTTTTGTAATAAATGACTCTTGCTTTGTTATTCAGTCTTCTGTGAGAGCATTAAATTAAACTACCGACGGTGTCACCATATGGTAAGCAGAAAAATTCGGCGTAAAAAAGAAGCACGCAACTGCATATGCGTCCAAGCCGTTTATATCCAATAAAATTTTCAAGCTCTTTGCATTGCGACTTCGACAATACAACTGGACGCGTCACAGTGGATGTGCTTTTCGGTCTACTCCAAGATAGGTCTAACGGGTGCGCCGTTTGCTTTCTCGGGCACCTTTTAATAAATTCTCATTCATAAACCCATTTCTAGTGGCAGGAGTGAACAATCGAAGTAGTTGGTGCGTAGTGAAATTGCACTTCGCATTCCATGCATGAAGCCAAGATACTAGACCAGATCGACAAGGCAAATTAGATGTGCAGTTATGATAAAGCGATTGGTCAGAATGACGTTTATGTCGAGAATAATGGCATCTCATCGTTATATTCCGCAGCACACCGGTCTAGAAATGTCAACTTCCAATTCTAATACAGGAGCGGTCATAGTACATAATTAATTTGGAAGTCAAGTAGGAAAAAAGAATATAAAATTTAAAAGCCTAATTGGAGCATGCAAAAAATGACAAATTATGTGACAAATCACAGATTGCAAGCTTGACCGACTTCGATGCTTCCGTCCCTTCGACACCAACCATTTTTCGCCCCGACATTCCTTCACCATCCGAGGATAGAAACTTCTGTCCAACAGAAGAGGTCAGCCGACCGCCACGTTTTTTGTAGCGACTACTGCTTTTTCAACAATCTTCTCCTATGCTCAAGACTTTACATATAGACGCACCGATGCAACAGATTGATTTTGAAATGCCACGCAGCAGCAGATTCTGAAAAATTCAGTCAACACATTTTAGCCACTCCTCATGTCCTAATTGATTACAGACTACGCATTCTGCGTACAATGTTGAGCAGATGCATGAGGGAAAGTCGGAGCTCTTAAGCATCTAATGTGTGGCCAAACACTTGATGTATTGTTTTGCAACAATGCTATTATTTTTCGTAATGAAATGCACATGTACTGCTTGCCAAATGCGTGCGCAAATAAAACGACGCTATTACATCTTAGCGACAAAAGAAACGTCGTCTACAAAGACTAATGGCAATGATACGAATTACGTTTAAGTTAATAATGAAATGGACATCATGGAATCATGACAGTCTGTTACATTTAGTTGGGAGGGAACGGAGACCTTCCACATACAAAGATATACATAACTGGTATTCTCCTTCAATTGGAGTTTAAAAACGACGGCGTCGGCCCGTGCACTTGCTGCTTGGAGCCGGGGCAGGAGTCACATCAGGTGTGTCGCTCGAAGGGTTCTCTGGGGCAGGGTTCGACGATGGAGTGTCCGAATTTCCGTATGAAGGGGGAGTGTTCGAGTCTCCAGTTGACGGAGTGTCCGGTTTCGTAGGGTCTGAGTCATCACCAACTTTAGGGGAGTTGTTGGAGTCGGAGTCGCCATCTTCTTTGGATAAGTCTGACTCTTTCGGGTCCGAGTCGTCATCTTTCTTCGATAAGTCTTCCTTCGTCGAGTCCGAGTCGCCGTCTTTTTTAGAAGCGTCATCCTTTGTAGAGCCCGAGTCTCCATCTTTCTTCGATGAATCTTCCTTCTTAGAGTCCGAGTCGCCATCTTTCTTCGATGAGTCTTCCTTCTTATAATCCGATTCACCCTCTTTTTTGGACTTGTCTTTGTTCTGAGAGTCCGAGTCCGTCTTTTTGGAGCCCGGATCACCAGTTGATGGAATGTCCGACTGCTCCGCAGTATCACCGGCCGTCTGAGTCAGGTCGTCATCAGAGTATGTTTTTTGAAGTGGTTCCGATTCCGCACCAGATTTGGTCTTCTTGGAAGCGCCAGCACCGCCTCCACCTGCAGGACCCGTCAGAGGGATACAATTTTTGTAGGCTTGCCACACCGTTTTGCCATCGAGATTTTGCAACGCCAGCCAATAAAATCGAAGTAAACAACCACCTGCAGCACATGACGAGTAGTCGACGGGCTTGAAGACAGTGGGCGTCTGCTTTGTACCATCGCCGTACGCGCTTTGGCAGTCGTCATTTCTAAGAACCAATTTATCGTCAAGCCAAATTTCGCAACTACCAGCGTGAACGATACCACGAGATAAAGTGGCCGCACCGTTCGACGGGGGATCTACAGGCGTGCCTTTGGGGTCGGTATAACCACATTCTTCCCCAAACTCCGGGTTGCCGTCAAAAAGAGAGCGAAGATCCTTGAAATTGTTAGCAGGCGCTAACTCTTTGAACAAAGCGAGAAGTCCATCATCGCCTTTGGCTTCATCCCAGGGCCCCTTCCAAAAAGGTGGTATCTGAACCACCCACTCGCTGGACTCCTTGTCCTTCCATGTCGGTTTGGGGTCAGTTATAAACCCGTGTGCTTTGACGTAGTTGGCGCCGGGGGCGACTACTGCAATCAGGGCGAATAAGGACGTTGAGGACACCATTTTTCGCTTAAGGAACGTGAATGTCACCGTCGCTACAAAATGAGGAATGAAATGTTTGACAGACGACAAATTGAGAGTGCAAGTCAAATGCCAAATTGTACAGCATAGGTTGGTTAGTAATAATTCATAAAACAGCCTGTCGTGCGGTCACGCTCGATTTTTTCTCGTAGTGGTTTCATGGCGATGAATGTACAAAAGCTGAACAATCCACCGAAAAAGACATTTGAAGCTTGCCGTTGCCATTCTTTTGTTTGTAATTTTTACTTGGAATTAACTTCCCCGGCATGCAACAGCGTTTGCTTGATAGAAACGTGCGTGATGCCATTAATTTTAAAAACCGCATATTTTTAGCTGCAACGATGTAAAATAGTCACGGTCGGTGAGCTCTTTATTCTGGCGAGCGACGATAAACTGTCAAACTTAGAAAGCAAAACGGCTCTAACCATCCACACATGTCCTTAAAATTGTGGTGTTGTTGGTGTCAGCCTTTACCAGTCAGATGCGGCGTCACATCTTTACATCTTCCGAGAGCCAAATCATAGGCGTAACGACGCGACAAGCCTGGCGAGCTTCTACAGCGCTCGATGGAGGGGCATACTTAGTTAGATTTTGATATAATAAGTTCAGTAAAAGATAATAGATGGTTAGGTAAGGAAACCAAGTATATTACTACAGTTTTATGTTCCCTAATTATAATCCTTTCAATTACCTTTAGTGTAACGGGGTGTATCGTTACATGAAATTAACACTTAAAGGTTGTTAATAAATTTATTATCTAAAAGGTAGATAATATTTGGAGAATATTACTTTGATCAGAAATCTTATCCATAAATAGGTATAGGCCACAGTTGATTAGTCTGCGGGTCAATTATATCTATTTATCCCGCAGACTAATCAACTGTAGATGTAATAAAATAGAGAGAGAAAGATAAGATATGATAAGATTTCATTTGCATGTTTAGTATTAGTTTAGAATTAAGTTAAAGTTAACAGGTATAAAGAAGAGATACTTAATTATATTCATACAATTTTCATTCAACACTCTTTAAGGTAGTTGTCTTAAAGAGAAGTCTTCCTCTGCACGCACTAGTGTACGTGAAGTGACGTAAGGCACCACTCGCAACTGAAGCAGTGCGAAGTGGACTTGTACTGAAGCAGTACAAGTCATAGTGCCTCGTTACACCTCGGAGCACTTTGTAGTCTGTCCAAGGACCACATTTCCTCCATCTAACATGGACATGTCAGATGATAGTGGGAATACGCATCACGTTTCCCGTGAAAGATACTCCTTTCTAAGTGACATAGAAAGGAGTGCGGTCCAACGAATGCGTTCGACCGTAGGAAACGATGCCATCTTGGCTATGCTGTCCGGTTTGGACAGAGATACCCTCCATTCAGCCATCGCCAAGTTCATACAACATGAACTTGACGAGATGAAGGAGAAGGCAGCCTTGCTGAATCAGCAAGGTTCTCAACAGGCAGAACTGTTGAGGTTACAACAAGTACAGACCCCTGTACCTGGGATGACGCACATGCGTCGTCCCGAACCTTAAAGACTGACATCTCTAAGTATAGGGGAGTCGAAGAAGACTCCCTGTTGAGATGGTTTGTCGAGTTAGACGATACCATAAGGGCACGTCACGTCGTCGACGAGCAAATGCAAGTCGCATTCGATCAGTCAAATTTTGCAAGTCGTGCCAAAACTTGGGCACTAGACCTTAAGTGGCGCAACCCATATGTCTTTGGGTCGCTGGAGACTTTTAAGGCCCGGCTCAAAACGTTTGAACCGCCTAGGGCTGAGTTCAGAGCTCGATCGGAGCTTTTGAAACTCAAGCAAGGCAAGCGTGATGTTCACGCTTATGCCCAGCACATACGACTCTTTGCGAGTTGTATTACAAATAGCCCAGTTCATGAAGACGCGTTCATTACGGTGTTCATGCAAGGTCTTACGGATGGTCCCGTAAAGACCCACCTGTTCCGCTTGGAACTGGTACCGCTTGAGAAGCAATATCCGTTGCGGACGGAAGGACTTAAGCTTAAGACAGGCTCCTCCAAGACGACACAAACTGGGAGTTCCAGAATCTAGCGACCTCTCTTACGTCGAAAGCGAGAGACCTCGCTTTTTGAGCAATAAGGGATTGCAGAAATGCCATCGCTGCCAAAAATTGGGACACTACGCTCATGAGTGTAGTGCCCCAGGCCTAGCACCGAAAGGTACGGAAGGTAATTTTGGGCCGTATGCCAAAAAGGGCAACGGTCGCGGGTCCGACGTTGTTGCGAAATCGCAATACCGAGGCGGACCGCCAAAAAACGGTCGGGGTCAGTAGGGGCGCAACGCCCTACTGATCCAGCAACCTCAAGAGAATTTGCAAATCTCTTGACTAAAGTTGCTCCAGACACACAATGATTATGTGTCTCTGCACCTGGTGATGAGGTATCCCTCATCACCTTGAAATTAAAAGTGACAAATGATTTGTCACTTAGAGCCCTAGTGAACTGCGGAGTGTCGAATAACTTTATTCGTCGCCAGTCAGTAGAGGGTCGTGGGCTCAAATATGTGAGCGCGACATCCCTCCAACAAGAGGATGACGGTGCGTCTAGCGACAGGCTCATCGATAACAGTAATGAAACGCGTAGTGATATTTCACTACTCGTTAAGAGAATTACAGTAATATGATGATTTCATCGTACTGGATTTGGATGACAAAATTAATGTTATCCTAGGTTTACCTTGGCTCAGAAAATATGAGCAAGGATCAGCTGGCAGCATCGATCCGTAAAGATGTCTGCCACTTGTTCATCAAATGGCCATCTGATGACCGTCTTGGAGCGTCCACAAGCGTGTGGATGTACTACGAAGGAGAGCGATGGCCTCACTTCTGGTACGGTCATTAGTTCAACTGCACAAGATCGCAGTGTGATTACTAATCACACTGAGGAGTCAGCTGCCGGCGGCTGTGAGAATGCACAGGCATCCTCCACTCGAATCAGTCGAGCGAATTAAGACATGAATGTACGCCTAGCGGGCGACATTCAAGGAATATACCGGTTGCCCAAAAGGGGCAACACGATGATCCTAGGTCGAGTAGAGATTCGACCGTAGAGGACCCGACTGTGATAGCGCAATCACATTCGGAAGACGTTGAGGGAAGATGTCCTCACGTACTTGAGGAGAAATCTCCTCAAATAGTTGAAGTTACAAGACTTCTAGATCCGGAAGGATTAATCCCTCGGCAGCCTGTGGATAAATCCCAGGAAGAAATCGAGACATTAAATGTCTTGATTAATGACAGATCAAGAATAGGCGCTTATACTCTTGATCTGTATGCGCCTCCGAAATTAACTTCGGAGATAACTCAATTACCAACCCTAGAGCCTAAGCGGTTCTTGGGAGATCTGCGTGCTCGTCACAGAGGACGAATACGTAACCGACATTCGGTCAGCCGTAATTTATGCAGAAAACGAACGGGTTTTCAGCAGCTCATCGATGGACGAAAGTGTCCTCGATGTGAAGACTCGGATTGAGAGATATACAACTCAATCCTGGGAGTCATTCAAGACAAATCCTGCATTTAAGGATTTGATTGAATTCAGAAATGTATTTCCTGAAGCAGTTCCATGCGAGTTGCCTAAGGATAAAGGCACTCGACATGAGAT
>NC_090622.1:130814-148086 GCF_004359215.1 Bremia lactucae | reverse complement strand
CTCACAGTAAGTCGCGACTTTTACTGGCCCCGCCAGTATCAGTTCGTGCGCAAGTACATTCGTGCTTGCGAGGTATGTCAACGAGTGAAGCCTAGCCCTTCATTCCGTGCAACTCTCCAACCTCTACCACTTCCGGCAGAATGTTGGCTGTCCGTATCGATGGGCTTTGTCTTCGGATTTCCCGAAGAGGATCCCAAAAAAAAAATAATGGAATTCTTGTTTTTGAAGACAGATTCCGCAAGATGGTACATCTTGCTGTAGTACCAGAGTCAATCACGACTCTGAGCTCTGCCCGTATCTTTATCGATACGGTATTGAGACTCTGCGGTTTATTCTGTGAATTGGTCTTCGAAAGAGACCCGCAGTTCACGGCGGAGTTCTGGCAATGCGTGTTCCAATCCATCGGAGCACGGCTGACTATGTCAACTTTTGATCATCCGGAGACAGATGGTCAGAAGGAACGCGTCAATCGCGTCCTCAAAGAGATACTTTGAGGTTACGACCAATCGTATAGACGTATGCATTGCCTAATGAGAGAAGTCCTCTCGTTTAAGGGGGGTTGACTTGCACGAGCAAAACCAGCTCTGGCTCATGCTCATCACCCGTCGAATTTAACAACGACGCAAATGATGTCGATGTCGAAGCAATCGACAACGAAGATCAGAAAACTCTCATGGCAGTGCGCACAAAGCGCACTGATATTGACAAAACAAATAAATCAGCAGAGAAATTTTTGCTGGCTCAAGAATCAGTAGTCCGTTTCGTACAGAGTTTCATTGCTAACGCAGTGGACCGACAGAAACGGAACGCAGACAAACATGGAAGAGCAAATGTTCTTTCATTCAAAATTGATGATCTAGTACTACCGTCTACGGTAAACCTACCTAAGCATGTAGTCAGTAATGTGAGTAGCAGTAAACTACTACCCAAGTTCATTGGGCTTTTCCGTGTACTGCATCGCAGAGGCAATGCGTACACAATAGAATTGCCACGTAGGATGCGAACGCATCCTAAGTTTTACGTTGTTCGTCTCTCCGCCCGTACCATCAGTACGCGGCTTTTTCCGAGGACGGATTTGACCACCCTTTTCAAGAATCCCTAAAAGATTCTTGTGGTCACGAACCAGATTCTCATGTTGAATCTGGAGATTCTCATACGGGTCCGAAGATCCTCGAAGCTGCGATGAGCTGACGACAGCTCATCACGAAGGGCGTGATAATTCTGTTCGTACTCCAACATGGAATACGTACTCTTCGAACGGTTGGAAGACCATTCGATATAATAAATCTGCACCGTCTGCTTCAACGAGCGACGCTTACCGCGCTCGTGATCCAGTCCCACCTCCAAATCATGGAGAAAGCGATCGAATTTGTCGATCTTTGACTCTAGATCCGACACATGGGTCGGATCTAATTTTTCCTCCTCCGCCGCAACCATTGGTGGGTTCCAACGGTGGTCAACGTTTCCTGTGGAACATATCCAAAAACCCCGTGATGTGAAGAGGCAGCGAACGAGCTATCTTGTTCACTGGCGCGGTTATCCACCTTCACATGACAGCTGGGATGTAAATCGATTGCAAAACGTCAATCGCATCCCGCATCTCAATAGAGATGCGAGCCCTTCCCCAGGGCGAAGAAAGGGAATAGACATCCTTTTTTACTCTTTTCGTCTTGTCAACACAACATGAACAGGGATCACCCCAAGTGAAGCATGGAAGCCTAGCCTCACGTAAAACCGATGCAAATCATACCTTGCATCGGTTGGAGTTCTTTTGTTAAACTTAATGCGAATCGCGTAAGTCTTTGAAGCCAGGCTTCGCGTCCAATGTCTTTGACATTGCGAATGAACGCGCTCAAGGCTTGCATCAGCAAGACTTTATCTCGCTTGTTGTTGCCACTATACCATCGATGCTTGAGAAAAGCATCGACATATAAAATCTTCTTCAGCGCGAAAGTGCTTCGCGCTGGGACAAGGCAATGTAGCTTTGTCGCAATAAATAGAGTTTCTTTATTGTAAGGAGTAGTCTCTCCAGACAGGCTATTGATAAGCCGTTCGGGCAAAAGCCACGGCTTCTTCTCAGGGGCAAGACGAGCTATTTTAGTGTCTACGATCCCCTGAGTGGTACCTACTGAAGCAGGGGTACCACAAGAATTTTCATAACGATGGCTTAGGCCATCGTCATCATCACGCACAGAAATATTTGTGGGTGACGGTGCTAGCGATGAGGAATCATCCTCATCGTCAGAACCGAACATGCTGTAGCTAATGCTACCAGCACGTCTACTCGAATGACCCCCCTCATTCAAAGGCTCATAGTCACCCGCCTGACCATGATCAGGCGATGTTTTGGTCTCCGCGAGTCGGCCATTTCGTCCGGCTCGCATTAGTAGTCGACCTCGAAATAGGGGTCGCATTCACGTGGTGTATCACCACGTGCACCCGCAACATTAAGAGTTGCGGGAGAAGATGACACTACGGCTGACTAAACGTCTGCCGCAAGAGACAATAAAGCGTCGCCCGCGGCTGCATGAACCGCAGCCGAAGGCGCTGCACTATTCGCATACCGCATGGACTTGTTAACCATGCGATAGAATTAAAAAATATGAACCTGACCAATCAACACCGTTTTTAATAAAGTGGTCTTATAGTGACCACTCTACCCAATAACAGTCAGAGCGATATTGTCGTTTATGGGAGGGGTGATGTAACGGGGTGTATCGTTACATCAAATTAACACTTAAAGGTTGTTAATTAATATATTCTCTAAAAGGTAGATAATATTTGGAGAATGTTTTTTTACATGGTAATATTCTAAAATCTTATCAATTGGTAGATATAAACCATTATATCTACTTTCTCCGCAGTACTTTTTGTAGGCGGGCGCGTCGTAATGCGGCAACACTCTACTTAGACACACACCCTAGCACTGCGAGGAAAGCCGTTTAACCAGCTTCTCTTGCGTGCAGTGAGGTCGTTGCGCAGGGCGCGTTAGCGGCCTCACCAACGCACTAAGTACTCTGATTAAGTGTCGTCATGGGAGCGGTAATCCGGCTCCTCGTGCGCACTTACCAAGTAGGAAGTGGTTTTCAGACTGACTTATATTTAATAGTATTAAATATAAATACCTATTTTCATCAATTAAAATGTAATCTCTATAGATAACACTTAATTTGTATTGCGAGCGTATATTTCTAGATCCTCGCGTAACGGATGACGCTAGCCATCATCAAGGAGGACGCTAGGCGTCATCCCTCCTAATGTGAATGCACCTATGTGCATCACACACACAAGGGTTGGTCACAAATGCGAAGCACACCCGAGTGCTAAGTCTAATTACTATTATTTATTAATTGACCATCCCCTTAAGTACACCAAGTGTACTTAATGGGGACTGTGTAACATTAGGGCAACTTTAGCCCGTTACACCATCCCCCTTTTGAGAACAAATTTACATTTTTAAATTTGTCAAAGAGGAGAGAGGAACTGCGAGCAGCTTTACGCGCCGCTAGTTCACTCGATCACTCTAGCGACCTGTGTTTCCATACACGGCGTCAAAGATGCCACCTAAAAGGGGCCACGTTGGTGGGTCGTCTGCGAAGACGCCCCTCAACCTCGCACTATACACACGCGCAGCGTTAATTCGCCGGCTGCGTCTGATGCCTTGGTCGAAACGCCGACAGCTACTGCTGCTGTCTCGTTAATTGGGCTGAAGGATCCATCCCACTTTAACAGTAAGGATGCTAATCCGTCGCTCATTGTTGACTACAATAAGTCGACACCGCTACCATCCCCTCATAGTAGTGATGAGCACAGCGAGCAAATGAGGAAGGATAATGGTGCTTTATTGCCTATCCAAACTTAACTCATTGCTCCTAACATGGAGACAACAAAGTTTTCTAATGCTGTCTCGTCGTCTGCGCTGGCTAGCGTAGCGACCATTAATGAGAGCGCTGCTTATAGAGGCACAGCCGCTTCTCCGTTGGTATAACTACAACGCCCTATGCTCAGACCATAATCCATAATGGTTCTGACATAGAGGATTCGAAGCCTAAAGCTCCGCCGACGACACGTGAACGTGCTCAGTCGGTGTCACAAGCCAGTCGTTTAGAACGTGGCTATGTGACGGGTAACATATCACTGATGCCCCCTATATCTAAATGGCCTCTTTTAAACGGGACAAGAGCGTCGTTCCTAGAGCGCGCTCTTCTAGACGCAGATAAATGTCATGGCGTCTTTAAGTCATGGAGGCCTCAGGAAAAAAAACGTTTGGGCGTATTTTTCGATCGTTTTGCGTCTGAATGAAACGCCCGACCAAGACGAGGCGGAATTCTTGCGCCACATTAATCCGCATTCCGATGCGATAAAACAGTGGTCGCAGAATCAATTTCGCCCGCTTTGGTGTGAAATAAATCGTGAGCGGTACTGTACCCCCCTGTCGATTCTCACAACTCTGCTTCTGCTAGTCCATTTGAGACTAGCGAAGAGGCCTCAGCTAGTGCTCCTTTTCATAGGCAGCCACCAAGCAGGGCACATCAATACGTAGGGTATCGATCGGTTCGCAAGAGTCAAAACTCTTCGGGTTACTCTTTCATTGGACGAGGATCTAATATCCGGCCTCACGGAGCGGTGGGCGAGCAACCTTCCAACAAGGAAGCGTTGGTTTCCATTCGCATCCATTAGTGCAGGCGGCGCCCGATAGAAATGGCGATCTCGCCCAAATAATCGCAGCTGCCTTACCTTCGTCCGTTCAGACACATGCGTTAAGCGCTGCTTAACGATGTATTGCGGATCTCGAGGGTCAAGTCTCGCGACTGACCTCGGATCTCGTTCATGTCCGAGCGAAGGCTCGTCAGCGTTATGAATGCCTGAAGACTCGCTTGGACCTTTTCGAACGGATAACGCTGAGGGATCCGCATTACTCGCGTGATGTCCCTCGCTCTCCAAGTCCTGTTCGGGGTGGGAGGAGTCGGTCGGCTGAAAGTTTTTCGCCTTCTTTGACCCCTCACCCGAACGAAGCTCGACTCACAGTCGGCGTCACCATCGGTCTCCTTAGAAGGATGGGGGTATGTGACCTCATTTGGGTCTACATACTGTTTCAGGCGACCCAAGTAAAATACGGGTGCGTCTTCATATACGGGG
Source organism: Bremia lactucae (assembly GCF_004359215.1). Lineage (NCBI taxonomy): Eukaryota > Oomycota > Peronosporomycetes > Peronosporales > Peronosporaceae > Bremia > Bremia lactucae. Next base: position 142,947 of record NC_090622.1, on the reverse strand, counting down.
AAGGATGAGCCTATATTTAGGTCGCCAACCTCTTCTACCACCGTAAAAGGCCCAATGAAATGCGGCAGCAACTTCGTAGCACCTCCAGGTAGTACAGAAATTGCATTTTTAGGTAGGGTAGCAGTACTTAATAGTACGTTTTCACCCACTCTAAAGCGTTCCTTTTTTTTCGACGATTTCGGTCCGCATACTCTTTTTGCTTGTCCTGTGCGCTTGCCAATAAGCATTTAGAAATTTCGATATTTTACCTTTCAGGTCGACGCGGAAGCCATTGCGTCACGGACTTTACGTGTGATGGCTAATCGCTCATTCACAAAGCGTTGAGCCTCGCTCACGCTTTTAGCATCAAACTTGCCTATGATACCGCCAAGAGGTCGGTCATAAGGCGTAGTTTAATTGACCACTGCTAAACTGGCAGGGTCGCTAGGGCAATTTTCAGTCTTTGAGATAATACACTCATGGGTCATCGTCTTGACGAAACTAGGTTCCTCTTTCGCACCGAGCATTGTGAGGGGCCCTCCTCGACTAAGACTCGGGCTACGCACAAACGAGACTGGCGTCCGAGGATAGCGCAGTCCGTTAATATAAAATGGTGTCTCACCTGTACTGGCGCGAACACTGTTATTTATAGCGACCTCCACATCTGGCAATTGGTTGCTCCATTCTTTGGGAGTTGCTAAAGTGTGCAAGACATCCGCCACACCCGATTGGCACGTTCTGTTTGGCCATCGGTCTAGGGATGATCTGCGGTCGACATGTGGAGGTTGCTACTTAGCAGCTCGAACACATGTCGACAACCAGACGTAAAACGTGGATCTCGGTCCGATACTATGGAATTCGGCATCCCGTGTAGTCGGTAAACATGATCCAGGAACAAGAGAGCTGCCTCCTTGCCTGTGATCGATGTCTTACATGGTGCTAAATGCATCATTTTTTGCTTAGTCTGTCTAAAAAGACGACTAGCCCCGTCCGACCCTTATCATCGGGCAGTATGCCAAACATGAGGTCCAGACTTACTGACTTCCAACAGTTGATTGGAATCGGTAGCGGCTTCAGTGGCGCACTGCTGGACGGTGCAGGTTTAATGCGCTGACACTGTTCGCAAGAGCGAATATAGTTGGCCACCCATCTATATAGGTGTGGCCACCAAAATTCCTCTGACACTCGTAAGAATGTCTTTTCACGGCCCAGATGCCCACTAGATGGCGCATCATGGAGCTCGTGAAGGATCATCAGCTTGAGATCTGTGTCATGAGGCACATAGATTCTCAAGGGATCACAAGGTGACAGCTGATGCCATAACAGGCCATCGCTGTAGCTAAAGCGATTGAGCTTAGCTTTCAGGTGCGACGGAAGGGAAACCTTTCGTCCACCGAAGTGATCCAACAGCAGGCGACAGTGGTCGTCCTGACTGTAGCTCTCTTTTATCTCAGAGGCCAATGAGCTCGTCACGTGGTATGCCTTCATGGCTGCCAACGTCGACGGCTGAAANTTTTTGCGACCATTTCGGTCCGCATATTCTTTTTGCTTGTCCTGTGCGCTTGCCATTGCGTCACGGACTTTACGTGTGATGGCTAATCGCTCATCCACAAAGCGTTGAGCCTCGCTCACGCTTTTAGCATCAAACTCGCCTATGATACCGCCAAGAGGTCGGTCATAAGGCGTAGTTTTATTGACCACTGCTAAACTGGCAGGGTCACTAGGGCAAGTTTCTGTCTTTGAGATGATACCCTCATGGGTCATCGTCATATTGACGAAACTATGTCCCTCTTTCGCACCGAGCATAGTGAGGGGCCCTCCCCCACTAAGACTCGGGCTGCGCACAAACGAGACTGGCGTCCGAGGATGGCGCAGTCCGTTAATATAAAACGGTGTCTCACCCGTACTGGCGTGGACACTGTTATTTATAGCGAACTCCACAAAGGGCAATTGCTTGCTCCACTCTTTGGGAGTTGCTATAGTGCGTAAGACATCCGCCACGACCCGATTGGCACGTTCTGTTTGGCCATCGGTCTGGGGATGATCTGCGGTCGACATGTGGAGCTTGCTACCAAGCAGCTCAAACACATGTCGCCAAAAACCAGACGTAAAACGAGGATCCCGGTCCGATACTATGGACTCGGGCATCCCGTGTAGTCGGTAAACATGATCCAGGAACAAGAGAGCTGCCTCCTTGCCTGTGATCGATGTCTTACATGGTGCTAAATGCACCATTTTGCTCAGTCTGTCTACAAAGACGACTAGCCCTGTCCGACCCTTATGATCGGGCGGCATGCCAAACATGAAGTCCAGGCTTACTGACTTCCAACAGTTGGTTGGAATCGGTAGCGGCTTCAGTGGCGCACTGCTGGACGGTGCAGGCTTAATGCGCTGACACTGTTCGCAAGAGCGAATATAGTTGGCCACCCATCTATATAGGTGTGGCCACCAAAATTCCTCTGACACTCGTAAGAATGTCTTTTCACGGCCCAGATGCCCACTAGATGACGCATCATGGAGCTCGTGACGCATCATCAGCTTGAGATCCGTGCCATACAGAACAAAGATTCTCAGGGGATCACAAGATGACAGCTGATGCCATAACAGGACATCGCTGTAGCCAAAGCGATTTAGCTTAGCTTTCAGGTGCGACGGAAGGGAAACCTTTCGTCCACCGAAGTGATCCAACAGCAGGCGACAGTGGTCGTCCTGACTGTAGCTCTCTTTTATCTCAGAGGCCAATGAGCTCGTCACGTGGTATGCCTTGATGGCTGCTAACGTTGACGGCTGAAATTGTGCTTTAGCACTAGACACACTTTCCTGGTGTCTAACCTCGAAGTCTGGTCTGCGCAATAAAGCGTCAGCCAAGACATTCGACTTACCCGGCTTGTACACAACTTTTGAAATTAAATTCAGAGAAGAATGTCAGCCGTCTTGCCGCTCTAGGCGAGAGGTGCGGTGAGTTTGTTGCGGTCCGTAGTGATGTGTAATTCGAATAAACCATCCATAAATGGCTTGGTGCCCAGTAGGTGCACACGAAACTTGACAAGAGCATTCTTTATTGAAATTTGCTCTTTGTCATGCACAGGGTAATTCAGTTCCGCGGCTTTTAAAAGCCGGGACTGATAAGAGATGACACGGTCAAGGCCGTCGTCATCTTTCTGCATGAGCGCGCTGCCGATTGAAAAAAATACTTGCATCGCAGACGACGCTAAAGAGCTTATCCGCGTCTGGCAATGCAAAACCGGTGCCTCTACGAGAGATTGCTTTACTGATGTGAACACATCATCCTATTCTTTCAACCAAACCAAATGTGCGTCCTTTGTAAAGGAGGTCATATAATGGTTTAGTTTGCTCAGCATAATTCTTGCTATATTTATGCAAGTGATTAGCGAGCCCTAGGAATTGGTGCAATCCTTCACATGCGGTAGGATTGGCCATTCCTTTACTGATTTTACCTTGTCTGGGTCTGCTCGTACACCATGTGTACCTACGATGCAACACAGCACAGGTATCACAGGGACCCCTGTGACGCACTTTTGCAAGTTGATGCACAATTAGGCGTCCTTCAAAGTCTGCAACACAGCGTCTAAATGACGCTGGTGCGACTATTTTGTGCTCAGCCTGTCCTCGACCCTACTATGCACGAATACATCGTCAAAGTAATGGGGCGCGTAGGCATGGTGGTGATGCATAACGTGAGCCACCACTCGGTTGAATGTTGCTGGTGAAATTTTCAAACCTTGGGGCATCACAAGCCACTCCCAAAGCATACCACTTGGGGTGCTTACTGCCGTTTTGGCTACATCGGACTCTCTCATGGGTACCTGATAGTAACCATCGTTCAAAACCAACGCGGAAAAGATAGTTTACTTTTCCATGGAGTTCAGCAAAACATCTTCCCGTGGAGTTAGCGTTTGCATCGGTATGGTCGCCGTGTTCAGCTTATTGTAAGCATGAACCACGCGCCATTCACCAGTGGCTTTACGCACACAAAAAGTCGGGCTACAGTGAGGCGATTTGCTCTCACGCACATGTCCCGCCTTGGCTCGCTTGTCGAAGAGCTCATCGATATAATCGACTTGTTCTTTCGGCAACAATCATTGCCTGGTCACACAATACTTAGTCCAGTTTCGAGGTCTATCTCGTGCCTGATGCCCCTATCTGCTGGTAGGCGGCTCGGCGCTTCTTCTGGGAAGACATCGCGATGTTTCCACAGAACCTCAAAGAACGGACTGTCTCTCCAGGCATCACAGCCTTGAGCAGCGAACCGCTTCTTTCTGTCCGTTTTTAGGACGCTCTCGTCCATCGTGGACGAAGGGCAACAGTCCACCAAGTTATCTTCTGAAACTGGTGCGAATATTTTGTGGATCTTTATATCCTTTAATTCGGCTAGGTTTAAAGACTTGCCGGAGCAACTCAACTGAGGATGCCTCCGCAATTTCGTCTTTAACGGCCTCGAACACCTCGTTCAAAGGCCTGTCCTCTTTTTTAGGGACTGACCTAAAGGTCACTCGTTTAAGACGTGCCCTGATTGTCCTAATCGATCATGTACTCGTTCTTCGAGTCACCACGACCTTTTTCTGGAAAGCGGGTACCATTGCTCTCCTGGCTAACGCACCCCTTTCAACCGCACCAGACTCTAGGCACTGTGTCGGTTTATGCGACGCATGAATTCTTGTCAGCTCGCTGTCTACTGCCACAGGCTCTCTGCTCTGCGCAGGCCATTCTGACGCATGACTACTTGTCATTGGCCTTTTCACTACCCCAGTTTCCACGAACTGGTTAGAAATGGTGACGTTTGACATCCCGTCAACGCACCCTCAACTGTGTTCGACATGACATCAGTTGCATAGCCTCTCGCAGGAGCACATCCTTTCCGGTGTCCTGCGTAAAGTTCGCAACTGTGCGTGTACACCAGGCCATTAATGGTTGATGTTTTGCTAACAATGGCATGCTTAGGATGAGGTCATACGGACTCTCCATACATAGCACTGTGAACTTCTCTTTACAGAGAAGTCACTAATGCTGAAGGCAAGTTCCATTCAAACTCCCACAGACTTAACGAGCGCGCCGATCGCTAAACGAACGGTCGCCTGCTATTCTGGCAAAGCGACTCAAACATCGCCGGTCTCTTTATTTGAGCCGCAAGTATTACAAAATTTTGTGATGCACCCGAATCCACTAGGAGGGTCATCATCTGGTCATAGCCTCGTACTTGAGCGCTATAGACCAGCAGGGTTGAGGTCCGAAATTTCGAGACCTCAGGGACTCTGCTACCCATTTGTTCCACAATTCTGAACTTAGGGGTAGCTTCAGAGTCCGCGTCAGTAGGGCATCCCGCCCCTACTGCGCTCCTGCATTTCCCGACCCATCAGTGGTCGATGCAGAACTCATGCGTCTCGCACGCTGGTTCTTGCCATCACCCTTTGGGAAGGGAGTCCTCTTGCTGGGCATTTTTTGCCCCAGCAGGGACCCTGGCATAGCAACGTGCCATCATATGGCCGCGCTTGCCGCATTTAAAACAGACTACGTCTGCATTGCTTAACTCCATAGGAGTGGCACATGTCCTCTCGGCCGAAGGCTTATACCAAGCTGTCGCCGAGGCACTGTTGTAGGATTGCTCCTCAACCAAGGCAATTTGAATTACCTCTTCCATCGTCGACGGCACCTTTCTGAAAAGGCCCTGTCGCGATGGGCCATGCCGTAGTCCGTTCATAAACGTGGGCACCTTAATGTGCTCCGGAATCGGACCTAAGGTAATGAACGCCGACAGCAAGCGCATCTCTTGCATACTCCTGCAGAAATCGCTTCGCCTGTCACGATGCAAAGAAGCGCGCCTGAAGCAACACTTCGTTATTCGACGGTTGGTACATGGCGCGAATCGTTTTCTTAAAGATCTCTCATGTACGGAACGCCTTTCTGTCCGCCATAAGCGCCGAGTAAGCCCACTCTGAGGCCTTACCGCGCAGATGCGACATGGCCTACGACACCATCCGGCTGTCGACCTCGATGAGCTGGGCGACACCGCATTGCTCCACGGCTAAAAGCCAGTGGACAATCGTGTGCGCCGCAGTTCCATCGAACTTGGGCGGGTCCATCTGAATGGGCCTCGGCTGATGCGGCAGGCAGAGAGCATCTCAACAGTCCTGTTAAGAGCCTCGCTCCGATCCTGCTCATGCCTCCATGGCTAAAAGCCAGTGGACAATCGTGTGCGCCGCAGTTCCAACGAACTTGGGCGGGTCCATCCGAATGGGCTCATCCTGAGTCTGAGTGACAGGCTTCGCCGCAGCATGGCTCTATGCCTCGGACTCGGCTCTCCGCTGTCCGAGCACGAATGCCTCAAACTGCTACAACTGAGTAACGTGTTGCTCTGGAGGACTGCCCAGGAGCCTGGCCAGGGATTGTTCACCAAGTCCTTGCGCCATGTGCCCTGCCACCTCTCGATGATGTTCGGAGAGGTGGGAAAATGAGCCCAATCGATGTTGAGGCTCATTTTCACGTATACACGCAGAGATGCGGGTCGTGGGAGGGATTTCAAGTGATACCAAGTGTAGGCGGGCACGTCGTAATACACCCTAGCACAGCAAGAAAGCCGTTTAACCTGCTTCTCTTGCGTGCAGTGAGGTATTTGTGGTGGGCGCGTTAGCGACCTCACGCAACGCACTAAGTACTGTAGTTAAGTGTCGTCACGGAGTGGTAATCCTGCTTCTCATGCGCACTTACTAAGCAGAGAGTAGTTTTCAGACTGATTTATATTTAATCGTATTAAATATAAATACATATTATTACTAATTAAAAAGTCATCTCTTATCACCAATATGAATTGCGAGCGTATCTTTTTAGATACCACGCATAGCGGATGACGCTAGCCGTCATCCCTTCTAGAGCGAATGCACCTATGTGCATCACATACATAAGGGTTGGTCATATATGTGAACCACACCCGGGTGGTGGTCTCATTACGTTATTTAAGTAATTGACCATCCCCTTAAGTACACCAGTGTACTTGACGGGGACTGTGTAACATTAGGGCGACTTTTGACCGTTACACTGTCGACCATCATCCAAGCGTCTCGACAATGGGATAGCAAGCTTGACCAGCATTATTCCTCTTATGGATAATAATACTTATGTAACGATACACCCTGTGACAGGGTAAACTCCGTTTCATCCGTGGCATAGTGCTGCTGTAGCAAAATTCTAGGAGAGTCGAGTGTTGAGATTACGGCAAAATCAAGCAATGGATATGATATCTATTTGACTTTCATACTTTTCGTTTATAATATTATTTTGAATAGCAAACATAAGTCGGATCTGGTTAAGGAATATATATCTGGATTTACTTGCTTAATTCAAAGCAAGCCATGCGACCACGAAATGACAACGACAAAATTGCTCACGGTTTTTCTCTGTCTTTGCTGTACTTACTGCATTGTAGTATTGCATAGAGTTGCACTTTGAAGGTCCCACTGCATCAGGCCTAGGGTCATCAATATTCACACCTGCGAAATTTTTTAGCCCTGCACAAATGTGTAAAAGTCTTGTATTACAAATGATGATAGCTTGCCTAATCGCCTTTTCAAGCACAATCATTTACCCGTGAGAGGTAATCGAAAACACAATACATGCACCATCGCCATTTTGCTGCAAGAAGGCCCTTCAAATGCCAGACCTGAATTTGCCACTTCATACCAACTCAGTTATCCCTTGCTATGACTGGAACACCCGTGCAACCACCGCGCCAAGCCGCGGAATTGTCTGAGGAGGACCGGTTAAAGTTTAAAGAAATGGCAATGCAGCTGCTAGACCGCACTTTGCGAGACCTCGACGAGCACGACGTGGAGTCGCTTGCCCACGACAAGCAGGACCCACGTCTGTGGAAGAGGATTCATCACAAAGAACATTTTACCACCTACGCGCGTTGTGATGACGCGCCCGAAGCTGCGTACGTCGCAGCGGATGGTGGACGAAGCACCACGTCGCGTCCCTCCAAGGACGTGGTGCTTGGTATGGGGTATGTCCAGTGCCCACTAAGCGAGCTCATGTACGGTGTTTTTATGGGCAACAGCCAAGCAATGGCACTCAAATCCGCTGTGGTGGACAAAAACATTGGCAATGGTGCCGTCTTGCTCCAGCTCATGGGCCCTACCGAAGAAGACCCATTTCGATTTCTCGCCCTCAAGTGGATTGAAGTGCGCCCGCCCCGAGGCGTCTCCGGCAAGCTCGTGGCTCCTCGGGAAGTCATGTTTCTTGGGGGTACGGGCACTTTTAAACGACGTGACACTGGTGAATTTATTGGCTACGAAGTGCATCATTCGATCGATCATCCGGCCTTCCCACCCGTGGATGGCCTTCGTCGTACTCGAATTGTAATCGGCTCCATCTATCGCGAAAGACCCAACGGAACGGTCGATCTCTTTATTAAGAGCTACAGCATGGAGGCCGACATGGGAAGTATTTTAGGCGCGCTGGCCATGGCCCACGCTGCTAAGTGCATCGAGCAAGTGTGGACTGTGCCTGACTTTGCTTACGCGAAAAAGCTGCGCTGGTGTATCGACCACCGTGTCCACAGCAACAGCGTCAAGGCATTGCCGACCAAGCAAGCAAATTGCTGCGCCACGTGCGACAAGAGCGTGACCAAAATCTGGAGATCGCGAGCCGTGCACAAGATCTGCAACCTGTGCAAGGCGCCGCTGTGTTCCAATTGCCATGTTAAGAAGGATTTGTACGAGATCGACCCTCATTTCCGTGCGCGAAAATTCCCAGTGCGAATCTGTCCGCCGTGTCGCGAGTTTGTTAAGCACCTTGACGCTAGGGAGGTCCAACGGCAGGAAATGCTACGTCCGCAGCGTCCTGAGGCACTTAATCCTCTCACACCCAGTATGCTCGATGTGTTGTCTCGCAACTTCTCTCTCGACAATAGCCTCTGCATGGCATCCGTTGAGAGCTTGTGTCTCCTCGATTCGCCTCGCTCCAAGTCCGATAGCGTGACGACAGACTTACTTCATTAAGAAAAGGAAATTGACTGTTAATGTATGGAATGAATGCATTTTTTGTGTGTTAAATACAGCTTGGTCTAACCGCATCTAGAGAATTGGAAGCCTCAAGGGAAAGGTTGTAGATCGATTCAGCCACCATTCGTAACTCCACCATTTGTGACCAGATTTGTTCGCGACATTCCCGGTCCGACAGCTCGGGTTTCGTTTCAATCGGATGATTCAATTCGGAAATAATCTCTTTTGGAGGCTTGACGCCGCGAAAGGAATCAATGGGCAAATCGGTAGTTGGGGACAGCACCGAAAGCGAGTACTCGTCCTCAATTGACGGCGTCCGTGCGTCGGCCGTCATCGCTGAGCTCACGAGGCGCGCGACGTACGTGTTTGAGGTCGAATGCACGCTTTCTTTTGGCAACCAATGAGCATTCACTTCTGCGCGAGCTACGTCCACAGCAGCGATATTGTCCACTCGAAGTACGCAACGTTTGCAAACGAGCACGTCTGCTTTACGCATCCATAATTCCTTGCTCACCTCTTTAAGTGTTCGTGGGACTCGGCAGCGAGAGCAGGTAGCCTGACAGCACAGCGCGCAGGGCTTATTCCCACTTAGCTTAGTAAGACGCTTGACACACGTACCGCATCTTGATGAAAGATCCAGAAGCTCCTGGTGTGACCTGCCCAGACTGTCATGATTAAAGCTCGTTTCACTTCGGCTGCACTCATTCGAGTACTGTCTTGAGGTTTGGGCTCGATGGGCGTCACATTCACGACGTTCCCACTCAGGCTGCTGACGGAAGCACCACATAAGCTTTTTGAGGTTAGCACACTCAACTGTGTTCCAAGAGCTAATGAAGCCTGTTGACGCGGCGTTGAGCGCAACATAGTCCAACAATTTTCCGTGAGCCTCCACATAGCCCTTGACGTATACGTCGACCTTGTAGTGTCTGCTTCCTAGTCCCGTGGGTACTTCTCTAAAAATGGAGCAGCTAGATATACGACCTCGCGTCACTTCTAACTGAGATTGCGGGACCATGTCGCGACATTGCGGCGGGTCTACAGAGTGAAGAATTTGGTAGCCAATTCGTTCACCATTTGGTCGAGTCGTGATCCCAGTTGCTTCAATGAATACCAAATCTCGAGGCTTTACGATGGTCTGAAGACCGTTTGGGGGCCCTTTCACAAACCATTTAATCCCGAGAAATCGAAATGGGTCGGCGTCACACGGAGCATCGATGCAGGCCAGCACCCCACCATTAATTAGCGTGTTCTTGACGACCGTTGCCTTAAGAAGCATACTCTGGGCATCAGGCGACGAAACACCATACATTACATCGTCCAGTTTGCCTTCGATCCAGCCTGCAGTCACGAGTAGTTTAGGTTCAGTCCATTCGTTCCCGCGAAAGGCGATGGACACACGGTCCGCCATGCTGACCCGACTAGCCTTCGACGTTAAACCAACGAGATGGTTTACGGGCTCTTGGGAGCTCGAAGCTGGATAACGTTCCTTGTAAACAGTAAGATTGTCTCTTGTTTTAACAGGCTTCCATCGCCGTCGACTCATTCGTCGTTGTCTCGGGTCAGCAGAATGAATATCATAGTCACGCAAAGTATTCGAGAGCAGTTGCGTTGCCAGCATTCTGTATTTGCCGCATTCGTCAACTGTCAGTTGAACGGGGGGAACTAGATTTGGCTTCCATGTCGTGGAACTAAAGCCGACCGAGGAGGTATCAATCGATATTTGTGTCATTATTTATTCTCGACTTGTGCTTACAGGTTCGAACGCTAAATATTAGAAGTGCAATGACTTCATCTCGCCTTAGGATGTAAGAAAGCCATTTCAGGCCTAAGCTCACGGGGCCGTCGTTGCTGTTAGCAACAAAGTTTGGGCACAAACGCTATGATTCTTGTCTGAACTTGATTATTAATTTGGACTTTATGATAGTGACCCTTGCCTCACAAGATTTGAATGCAAATTGATATTATTTATCTTGACAGACGAGGTGCGAAGATTAATTCGTGAAAAGCTAGTGTAAATCGGATTTTCCAAAATATTAAGTTTCTTTTAACAGAATTTGTTTTGAGATCCATGTCCAAAATCTAATTGGCCGAATATTATAAAGTAGTCTATCTACTGGCCAGCGCTCATTCGTTTAAATAAATAAATTAATAACGGCCTTATTAAATAAACAGCAAGAGTGTAACTGGTTGCACGGTTACATCAATATTATTTTTTATAAGAAGAAACATATATCATTTCCCATGAGAGACAAAATTGAAAAAGCTATGAAAAGATATCGTTATTCAGCCCCCACCTTTTCATTAATCAGCCCCCCACATCCCATAATATTAACAGAATGATAAGATGTGGTGGCTTTTCATTCGTCAGAAAACATGCGAAGAAGCAAATAAAATTAAAATAACCAGTTAAAAACAAAATGCTGCTATTTCTAAAAATGTTGTGGTACTTAATATAGATCTTCATCTAAAAAAAACTGTTGCATGTGCTGTTGGTTTTTGATGATGTTGATGCTGGTTAGCTAAGTCTACCTAAGTAAGGGCCTGCTAAATCGCACCGAGAGGGATCTGAAGCGGTAAACCCCCTTTCACCACCCCACATAAAAATAGCACACACCCTTGTGTGCGAAAAATAAACTTAGAGGGAACACAAGACAACTAACAGCAGCATTGTAACGGGCTAGAGTTGCCCTAATGTTACACAGTCCCCATTAAGTACATTTGGTACTTAAGGGGATGGTCAAGACAGACAATACCGGAACGCGTACCCTGACACCATCACCCATGGCGGTGTCCAACATTTCGTGGTCATACGCGGAAACTTTCAGCGTCTGTAAATTGTACGACTGTAGTGGTTTAAACGCTCGTGTGGAGACCATGACATGCATGAGATGTGGCGCCGATGGAGACGAGCCCACGGCAAGCCAACCGTGACTACGCGCGCCGTGAGGCAAATTTTCACTTGACGAGTCTTGGACTGCATTCGTCCGCCGAAAGAATACCGAAACTGCTTTTGTAGGCGGGCACGTCGTAATGCGGCCACGCTCTACTTAGCACACACCCTAGCACAGCGAGGAAGCGGTTTGCACCTGCTTCTCTTGCGTGCAGTGAGGAAGTTGTGGTGGGCGCGCAAGCGACCT
>NC_090622.1:128485-130714 GCF_004359215.1 Bremia lactucae | reverse complement strand
CCTCATCACGGAGGGACCGCGATGTCTGTGCAATAAAGCTACAGGTCGTTATCGATAGAAAATCGATGTAACCTTGCACGCAAACATGCCGGTAATTTAATACCCGAATCCGAATTATTTGAGGCTCGTAGCAGAGCTACACACTGTTCATCCTTGGCGTAAGCCGAACAGATTAATTCAAAAATAGGTGACGAGATAGTCGTTAAATTAGAAAGCTCATAATCCGGCCTGCGTGATAACGCATCGGCCAAAGCATTTTGCTTGCCGGGTTTATATTTCACCTCAAAGTTGTATTCCGCAAAAAAAGGATAGCCATCTGGCCATTCTCTATGAGAGATGGGCGACTGTGTAATGACGCGTGATCTGTAGAAATCACAAACGGCTTAGAGCCGAGCAGATGATTTCTGAATTTGACGAGAGTATACTTCATAGCAAGTAACTCTTTGTCATGAACTGGTTAGTTCTTTTCCGCAGCTTTAAGCTTTCTAGACTCGAACGCAATAACACGTTCATGCCCCTCAAGATCTGTTTGTAACAGAGCACTGCCAATGGTAAAACCTGATGCGTCACATACGACACTGAAGGCCAATTTGGGTTTGGCAATTAATGGTGCACACATCGGTTGGAGAACCGTTGTTGTGGTACATTTACTTTTTGGGTAACATACCCTTTTATCTAATTTTAAAATAGTTAGTTACTTAAATCCCATTTATTATGGGTAATGAATGTGGTCGCCGCCAGATTAAAATCTGGCTGCCACAATCTATTTTAATTAGCTAGGGTAAGGTTTTCAGATTTAAATAATTATATAAAGTTCAGTTCCTCTTTTAATCTTAAAGCGTTAAGTGCCTTCCTAAGGCTTGCGCATTGATCTGTAAGAGATAGAAGCCTTTCTAAGGCATATCCTCTTGGGCACGAGTTACCAATTGGTTCTACGAACCCCCGAATCCCTTGAACAAGGATTCCTTAAGCTTGAATAGCTTGTACGACTCCCTGAGTCGAAAAACCCATTAGTTCAATAGAACTAAGTGACTCTCTGATTCTGAAATTCTTCCTCTGACTATAGGAGCGAGGTAGCTCCGCTACATGTTGACTGTTGGTGTAACGGGGCACTGCCGACTTGTACTGCTTCAATGCAAGTCCACTTTGCACTATCTTGGTGCAAGTGTTGCCCCACATCACTTCAAGTCCACTTTGCACTATCTTGGTGCAAGTGTTGCCCCACATCACTTCTCACACTAGTACGTGCAGAGAAAGACTCTCATCAAAACATTTGCTTTATAGAGGGTTAAAAGAAAGCTAAATATAATCCAATTAAGTTCTTCTGTTTCTAACTACATGCTACCAACTTATTATATACTAATACAAAACATGTAATAAGGTCATATCTGTCTCTGTCATTGCGCGCGTCCAGTGCTGACTGGACCGCGGAGCAAGTAGATATAATGGCATATATCTACCAATGGATAAGCTTTCCGAATCTTCCTATGTAAAGTAAAATTCCAGAAATATTATCTACCTTTCAGATAATATATTAATTAACAACTTATAAGTTTTAATTTCATGTAACGATACACCCCGTTACATCACCCCCCTTAGACGACAATCAATCTGACTGTTATTAATAGAGTGGTCACTATGAGACCACTTATGCGCAAAAATGTTGTTTGGTCTGAACCATCATCCTTAATTCTATCGCATGGTTAACGAGTCATGCGGTCGGCGAATAGTGCGGAACTTTCGGCTGCGGTACATGCAGCCACGGGGGACGGATTATTGTCTCTTGCGGCAGACATTTCGTCTGCCGTAGTGTCATCTTCTCCCGCAACATTAAATATCGCGGGTGCACGTGGTGAGCCACCACGTGAGAGCGACTTCTCTTTGGCGGTCGACTATGAATGCGAGTCGGACGAGATAGCCGACTCGGGGAGAGGGAAACAGTCACCTGAACATCGTCAGGCGGCTGACTATGAGCCTTCGAATAAGGGGGCCGACTCGGGTAGTTGTGCTAATAGCGTTTGCAAAAGCACGTTTGGCTCCGACGATAAGAATGATTCCCCATCGCCAGCACCGCCCCCCCGTGCGTGATGATGACGATGGCGTAAGCCATCGTTATAAAAGTTCTTGTGGTAACCGTGCTTCAGTGGGTAGCATTTTACTACTACCCACATTAGTGACTACATGCTGAGGTAAGTTTACCGTAAAGAGTAGTACTAGATCAGTAATAAT